>NC_051413.1:13888396-13893900 GCF_015228065.2 Penaeus monodon
ACTCCTCCCCATAAAAATTTCTTAACGCCCTTTGGGCGAACGGGAAACCTGTTGAGCGGAAATGGGCCAAAACTTCGGGGGGAAAAAAAAGGACAGGTTAATAATGGTCTTATGCCACGGGAAATTTAAGGGTTTTTTAAAAATTTTAAAAATTTAAAAACAGGAGGGGCACAACCAAAACCTAGAATTGGGATAACTCCCAAGAATCGCGACAGACCCCCCCCGAAATTTTGCGAAGACCCCCCTTTAAAAAAATGGTTACGGGCCATTTCTCGTCAAACCCTTTTAATCCCCACGTCTCTTCACCCAAAACCCCATTCTGTTTCGGAGCCCAAAACTCGGAAATAGACAACTTCTTTTGGGCCAAAAGGACGCTTTTTGATTAATAGGGAAAAATTCACCTCGCGTTTTGGGGGGTCGGGTTTTTCCGGATCGGGAAATTAAACCGGCCCCGATCTTCTTCACAACCCGGGGCCCAGGTTTACCCCATCTCGGCCCCGGGAGGCTCCCCCTTGGACCACCATGACAAAAAATCGTAAAAAGCACGGGGTCTCCTTCCGCCGGATCGAATCTCTCCCCTCAGTCTGCTTTTTGTAGTCTCGTCCCCATCCTTGTTGCCCCTTTCTTGCAGCACCCTTGGGGGGCTACCCTTTCGCTTTCCCGTAGATTTTCCTAAAAGCCCCCGAGCCGTGTTTCATAAAACTGGGATTGTTCGTCACGCCCTGGGGGAAAGTTTTCCATCTCTGCCAGCCCTCAGAAAAAGGGGTTGTTGCCCCACGCCCCTGTGTACAGCACTGTTGAGGGCAAGTCTGAAAAAAGGGTAGTTTTTTCACCCAATTTTCGGATGTTCTCCTATCAGGGTCCCCAAAAAGCGCCCCACCACCGATTGTTTTCTTCAAAAACCCATACCGTTAGCTTCCGGGGGGTTTCCCCGGGAGTAGTGTAGTGCGTTGAGTTCGGATGATCCGACCCCAACCTGAAAAAACAATCTATTGTGGAATTCTCTTCCAAAATTTTGCAACAAGTAACGGGGGGTGGACCAAATTTAGGGGGGAGTAATCTTTTATAAAAGCATCAGAAAACTGTCGGGGGTTCCTTATTGGGGCAAAAGGAAAATCAACGCAAAATCTAGGAAGTGGTCTAAAATTTGGGCCAGAACATACCTTTTGGGGCCCACGAGTAGTTTCCAAAGAAAATCTATGAGATCCACTGATACTCTCTCCTGGGATGTGTAACTTCTGGCATGGGGGCAAATGGACCCCTTTCCCTTGCACTTTCCTTTTGGGTCGTTGACAGATCAGCCCACAATTTTAAAGGGGTTAAATCTCTTGTCTCGGCCAACATCTGGGGGGAAGGGAATAGTGCCCCCTGAGGCGACAGTGGGTTTCCTAAAGTTTTGGAGGGAAAGCAGCTGCCTGCAGGGACACATCCAGAGCTCTGGGCCCCTCAGAGAGGGGGAAATTTCACAAATTTGGGTAATTAGCTCCCAGGGGGGGACCCTAAGATGGACAGGAGATCACCTCTTAGTTAAAAATTCTTGAGTTCATTGGATTTTTTGCCTAGGCACCCCGGCGTTTTTCCCGGTAGGTACGAAACTTCTTTCCAAAGAGGGTCTTTTTGCTGAGCGCGGCAATGTCTGGGGGTTTTCAAGATTTATCAAGGGGGGGAAAATTCTTTCTATTTAAGAGGTCAGGCATGTAATGGGAAGCCCAGGTTTATATGTTAATTTTGAAATTTTTTAGAAAGACAATTCATGGCTCCAGCAGTCCCCCTTTAAAAAGATTTTGGTCCTTTGGGCAAAAAAACGTGCACAAGGGGGGAGGTGATCAGTTTGATTTTGAAATCCCTACCATAAAAAGTAGGGTCAAAGGTTTCACGGGCTTAAAACCACCCCAAGGTTTTCAAATCGAGGGGGGGAAAAATTTGTTTCCCCCTCACCCATTTCCTGGAAAAGGGTACGAGTTTGCTGGGGGTTTACCTTCGTCATCTCGCTGCATGAGGCAAGCGCCTAATATTTACCCGGGGGCATCCCCATGTACCTCGAAGGTGCGGTAAAGGGCGGGCGGGTTTTTAAGGATGGATCAGAAGCCATTTTTCCTTTCGATCTTAAAATGCCGTTTGCTGTTAAAGGGACCCCAGTGAAATTTACCCTTCTTTCTTCAGCAAGGCAGTAAAGGGGAAAGCACCCACAGAAGCATAACCTTAGATGTTTCCGGAAAAAAAAACCAGGGGCTCCCAAAAATTTGGGCCCCGTACTTGCTTAAACTTTTTGGAGGTGCTGTCATTTGAGTGATGGATTTACCTTATCGGGGGAACCCTGGGAGGACACCTTTTGGGGTTTTTATGGGGATGAAAAAAGGGAATTTGAAGGTATTTAAAAGAAAAACTTACACTTTTTCGGGTTTTAAAACCTAAAACCCCGGCCTTGGCTACCCAAACCCATTGTTTCATCCGAATGATCCATGTGTTCACGAAGCTACCAGAGGGCCCCGGGCGCATCGTCTAAAAAGGCGAGCGTGGGGTTTTTTTCCTAAAACAGGATGCAGACAGCGTTTATGCCCCCTGGGGAAAGTGGGGAAAGGGCAGTTTCCCCCAAAACCCCAAAAAGGGATCCTCCTAACCCGGTTTTTAGCGAAACCATCTGAGGGAAAACAGTTCCCCTTTTTGGGGATCACTTTCCCTTTTTCCTCGACAGTCCGGGAGGGAGATTTGGGATCCAAGGCAAATAAAAACCCGTGGGGGCCCTGCTAACCGGCTATGGTCTCGTCAGCCTGGGCATTGGGGGAGGTGTCGGCCCCCGAGTGATTTTGTTTTAGGTTGGGGGAAGTCGATGCAAAAACCCTTTTGCCACCATCCTTTTTTCCCCACTAAGACCACCCGGGGGTAACCAAAAGGCGAGGGGTTTACGGGGTCGATAATGCCATCCTGCAACATCGCCTCACACCTTTCTTTTCCGATCGTGGTTTGCGCCACTTTCAGGGGAGCCCCCATTGCCCTGTAAGAAAGGGGGCCTTCCCCCGAAGTTTTAATTTTTTGATTAATGTCAGGTACACAACCCAAAAGGGGGTCTTCATTAAAGGGGATCACTAGACCTTTTTAAAAAAGAAAGCAATTTTTCCCCCGCACAGTCCTTTAAAGTTTTTTAAATTTTCTTTTGGGATAACCCCCCTCTCCACCACCAGCAGTAGTTTTAATGCCCCCACAAAGTTTTCCCTACTTCCCGGGGGGAAAAAGATCAAAAACATCAATATTGTAGGGCCAAAACACTGTGCCAAAGTGCTCATCAAACCGTCCGTAAAATCGTCTGCAAAAACGGTAAAATCGTCCCCCAAACCATGGGTTTATTTTTGTTCCACCTCTTCTGGAAAGCACAGAAATTTGAAATTTTTCATATACATCACTCACCATGTTAATACTAGCCAATTTTTTATACCCTCTTTCAGCGTCCACTCGGTGGGGCTTATCATTAATTACCCAAAACACTGCACCTTTGGGATTAAAAAAATAATTTCTTCTTGGCACTAAGGGCCCTTTCCGTTCTACCCTTTTAACCCAAACCCAAAAAGGGGTTGTTAAAAACATTATTACAGTGGACTTACAAAGCAGCCTGATTTGGGCTGACAAAACACAGATTGAAAATACACAAAACAGACTGGGAAAAAATTTAAATTTAAAATTTAAAACCCTTTAAAACCCAAAGAAAGACTGGGGTTTAAAAAAAAGAAAGGAAACCTTTTAAAATCATTTAAAAGGCATTAATTCCTGGGAGGGGTGGAGGTTTAGCCCCAAACTGAAAATTAAAAAGTCTAATGAAAACAATACCAACAAAACTCTTCCAGGGGAAAGAGATTTTCCTTAAAAACCATAACGGGTGGGTTAACCCTTTTTACACGTCCCCTTTTAGAAAAATTTTTCCCTTAATTTTCCCAAGCCCTGAATATGGCACCAGAGGCACCTTTTAAAAATACTCCGCCGGGGGTTGGGCAGACAATATATTTTAAAATTTTTTCAATTACCCCCCCCTTTTTAAGGTCCCCTTCGGACCCCGTATCAACCCAAAAAACCCTACAGGGTTTATTCCCTTTACATGAATCCAACCAGGGACGACCCCCTTTAAAAAAGCCTCTCCATCAGGGGTTTCCCTTTGGGGGCCCGAGATTCCTTGGTTTTTTGATTTCCCCCTCTTTGCTCATCCGGTCTTCCCGAGTGAAATCCCTCCCCGTGGTGGTGAAGACCTCGCCCCGGGCCGGTAGGCGGCTGAAAGGGACCTGCCCTTTCAAATGACCCCGCCCTTTGACAATTTTTAAAAAATAACAGTGGGCCCGCGTAAACTACAAAACTATCGTGTTGTGACCCTTACTTTGATGATACTGGGGATTTTTTCTCAACTGAAGCGAAAATGCCGTGAGCGCATCGGCCGTGAATGCTGAATTTTTTAGGACTGAAAGGGCCTTCTCCCGGGAACATTAAATGCGTAAATTCCAAAAAGCGTTGTGGGTGCATCAAAAGGAAAGGGAAACTATCATTTCCCCTTTAAAAACTAAAGCTTCCCCGGGAAACCAATAGGTAAACCCCGAAAAAAAACCTTCTGATGAGTTCGTCTGGCACTCCCCAAAAGCTATTGGGTAACCCTATCCCTTTATATACGGGACCCCCCACAGAAAACGAAGAAATCTAATGGTGTTGATTTTGATTTAATTTGGATTCAAAGCAAAAGTTTAAAAAAATTTAGCACTAGAGCAAAATCCCCCCCGAAATTTTGACCTTGCCAAAAGCTTTAAAATCGTTTCCCGTGGTTTTATACCTCAAAAACGGAGAATTAAAAAAATTTAAAACTGCCGTCCCTTTTACCTGAAGCTCTTTGCTGCACGAAATTTAAAAAACCCTTTATCATTTGCAGGCTTAAAAAAAAGGTTTTTTCTATTGCCCCGTAACCCCTGATTCCACTTCCTGGTTTCTTTTTAAGGGGAAAGGGTGCCGATATTTTTGCTTTAAATTTTGGGACCGAATCTTCTTATTATTTCATACTCAATGCGGTTGGGTGACAGGTGTAACATTAAAAAGGGACATGGGTGCTAGGTTCCCCCTTCCAAAAACCCCCCCCATACCGGTTCCCTAAGTGTTTTTCACAACGTTTTTCAACTCAATTTCAAGAGCTGGGCAAAATTTTTCGTACATTGAAAGATCCAATTTAAATTCGTTACTGTTTGGTTTTTAGTTTAAAAAGGGACAGTTGCGTTACTGGAATCCCGAAGTTTCCAAAAATTTCCCTTGCACCAAATTCACTTTGCCTTAAGCGCTTACTTTTCTTACCCGGGAAAATTAATTAATAACACTAAAACTTAGCAAAAATTAAAACCCTTCAGAGATCTTTGATTCCCTAATTTATTTAACAAAGCCCCTTGGGCTCTGACTGGAAAGAGGGCCAAGATGAAAAAGCAATTGACAGTGGCGCATCCCCCCGGGTGGCACCAAAAAGAGATGGTAGTTTTTAGGATTGGGCT
>NC_051413.1:13894238-13894328 GCF_015228065.2 Penaeus monodon
TTTTAAAAAATACATTTATTTAAAAAATTCTAAAAAACAAAAAAGGTAAACACCAAAAAAATTAAAAAATACGGGAACCAGAAAACCCAA
>NC_051413.1:13894636-13894714 GCF_015228065.2 Penaeus monodon
CGCCGAAGAAAGATAGCTTTCTTTGCTAATCACGGGGTTACAAATCCCTATCCCCTATAAAAATAGCATTTGAACAAG
>NC_051413.1:13895183-13896321 GCF_015228065.2 Penaeus monodon
TACGAACTCCTTACTATATTGTAAGTGACCCATACTAAAAAAAAAAACACATTGTAAGGCTAATGTCAACATTGTAGGTTAATTCCCTAAGCTGCAAATAGAGGGCAGATCGGTAGCTGGATGACCAATCAGCAGTCAGCCTCATAGACGTAACAGCCAATAGAAAGCCACAAATCTCAGCTGTTTTATCGCCGCGATACACCAAAGGTAAACAACGCCATGTGAGGTCTAACTCAAAAGAAAAGAAGACCAAATTTCTCAGATGAAGAGATGTTGGCTCTAATAGAAACTGTGGCAACGAAGAAGAATGTGGTTCTAGGTTAATTAGATAACAGAAAAACTGCACAAGTGAAAAATAACGCCCGGGAGAGTGTGACTAAGGAGGTGAATCTTGTCACTCGCGTACCGAGGAATGTATATGAAGTGCGTAGGAAGTTTACAGACCTAAGAACAGCCGTGAAGAAAAGGCAGCACAAGAGAGAGAGAGAGAAAAAAATACACATGGGAGGAACAGGTAAGAAAAATCTGAAAATTCTTTAGGTACCCTCAACATTAGCTATTGAAATTGCTCAGAAGTGTTTGAAACCTTATCTTTATAGTGAGAGTAAAGGAAATCCAGTACATGTCATATAATAACTTGTAGTAGTGAGTATCAAATTTGTTTTTTTATTATTGAATATCCATGACACAGTAACTCAAAGTAATGTGAGGGTAATATCAAGTGCAGAATATGATAGTACACTCACTGACACATAACACAATATGGAGACAAAATATAATGTCATAAAGAAAATAGAATGTAGAAATAGCATAGTAATTACGTATATATCGGTTCTCATATTCAAAGAATTCTAGAACTTTGAGGGATTAAACATAGGCTAACAATAGACTTAAAGAATGATAATATTAAATGCATAAAGGCATTGGTATTATTTAATTTCTGAGCGTGTATTGATTTGAAGAATAACTTATTTCCTGAAAAATTTGCAATTATAAGAACATTTTTCATCTTATAAACATCCTTCACAAATGCAATCTAATGGAGGGATAAATAAAATAAATAAATACGACTCGTCAAGTTGTAAATAATAACAGTATTACATGTAGGATCTTATTTGTTTTGTATTCTTATTAGAGT
>NC_051413.1:13896407-13897288 GCF_015228065.2 Penaeus monodon
GCAAACTCAGCACATCAAGTTGTGAATCATACATAAATAAATATCAGCATAATCAATCAGATCACATCATAACACAATTATACAACTCTATTTAACATTGGTCACTCAGGAAATTTTACCTTTTTTTTAGTTTAAAATTAATTTTAGAATACAGTTTATATTGCAGGTAATTACCTGAATTAATATTACTACTCATAATGAATACAAGATGGGTATGGGATGTGAGAATATTAACAAAATCAGAAAAAAGAAATTATCAATGTCATTTCATTATCAAGTAAAAGACTTATGCTAAGTTCAGAATCCCTATATTTTATTTTATTTTTTAACCTTTTGTTCTTGGTTTCCAGGTGGTGGCTCAACAGTTCTCACAAACCTCACTCCTGTTGAAGAAGCTATGCTGACACTGATTGAGCCTGTTGCTAATACTGGCTTACTAGGGATTTATGAAAGTGAGACAGAAGTTTATGGTGAGTTAAGATGTTTTAAATCAAGAGGGGGGATACATAATCTATTCCCTTTTCGTGGTATGGTTATATTTTGATTTTTTTAAATATTTGACTCTTTTTAATATTAAGCAGTAGCAAGAAATGACAAAATTATTTATATGATGACATGGATTTTATTCTTATTTTTGATATAATTAGTTGAGTGTTGGTTTAGGAGTATGATACATGTAGTGTCTTATCAGACTCAAGAAATGTATATTATAAAAATTTAAATAGATTTGTTTTTTTTTAGATGTTACAGAACCAGCTCCTGGGCCATCTGGAATAGCATCTCAGATCATAACAGACTCAGCAGTTATTGTAACATTGGATGAGGGCACTGCAGAGGAGCAAGAAATGACAATACCCATGATGTCAATGGGCCACACTTAC
>NC_051413.1:13897367-13898014 GCF_015228065.2 Penaeus monodon
CCTTTCAAGAACAGAGCATCTCAACTTGAATCAGAAGGAGGTAGTAGGCTAGAGGTAGTGGATGGTCGTAAAAGCAGAAGATCAGAAGAAAGGAGAATTTTGCCTGACATGCTTCAGGTACAAACACATATAGAAAGTCACTTGAAACAGCTTGTAAGGTCAGTGAAAGACATTGCATCAGCATTACAAACAATTGCTGGCGTTATGAAAGATAAGGCATAAGTTCCTATTTTTATGAAATGTTATAATATTTTAGTTTTTCTCCCATACAATACTAGTCTTAATCTACTCAGTTATAGTACACAGTTGACATTAATTTGTGATAGGCATTTGTATATTTAACAGAGTCATAATATTAAGTTGTAGCTTGAGAGACTGTTGTTATACAAAATGTCTTTAGTTTGGAGTTTATTTTTAACTATTATTTTTGTATTGTAGATTAAGGTGAAAATCTATTAAATATTTATTTTTTGTTCACATTAATGTTTGCATTGAGGTTGTTAGAAGTATCATTTTGTTTTACGTTGTAGGTTAAGACCATTTTTTTTTCCAGTTAGGAAGAATCATATTTTTTATAGGGGGAATTCAGGATTTTGTTTATTTATTTATAAAAAAAAAAATCTTTTCAATGGTTGTTTTCTGCATAG
>NC_051413.1:13898674-13898840 GCF_015228065.2 Penaeus monodon
AACTATCGTTAGAATATCATGCTAAACATTCTGACACAAACAAAGAAACTTTTTGAAATGTTGTTAACGCTAGGAAACTGTAGGTACCTCTGATTTTTCAACAACTTCGAAAATCTTAATCACGAATTAAGAGGCTATAGATTCGCAGGTAATTTATAGTATGGTA
>NC_051413.1:13898917-13899153 GCF_015228065.2 Penaeus monodon
ATGGTTAGGTATTGCCAGACAGGTGCTACTCACACGGTTTATTGTTATTATATTACCAAATGACTATTGACATATTTCATTAAAGTCAAAACAAGGAAAATAAGATACTGGTAATATATTCAAGTTTACTATTTTGTGTTTCTACCCCTGCTGCCAAAACAGTCCTAGCGTCGAAACATAGACGCCACTAACTAGGGTCAACGCACGTCTTCCTCACACCATAGACTTTCCTATGT
>NC_051413.1:13899204-13900083 GCF_015228065.2 Penaeus monodon
AGGTTGGCCACACGTTTCCAATTGGGTTTAGATCCGGAAACCTGGGTGGATATGACAGAAACACGATATCAGGATGTTCACGAAAGGAATCTTGGATAACGCGGCTGGTATGGATGGGTCTGTTGTCCTGAATAAGATAGAAGGAAACACCATAGCCCTAACTGTTGGGAGGAAAACTTCCTCAAGGATTTCTACACATCTGCTGCAAGTAAATCAGCCAGGGCCGACATTCGTCACCTCCCCGACATAACTTGCGTGCATCCACCCAAACAATCCTGCGGTGATTCGGTCACTCCTGCTCTCGATCACATTCTCTGGTTCAAATATATTAAATGATAACACTGCATGAGACATAAAAATAGACATATATGAAAATGTTTTAGTGTTCATTTCTATTAAATCAAACATCTTCAGCATATCGAGCGAAGGAAAATAGGAGGGGGGGGGTTGTTACCTACCTGTCGATATGTTGACGCCATACATGAGTATCTCGCAGCGTTGGTGTCTTAAAAAAATCTCGTCGCAGATTATTTTTGCATCCTCGAAGGCCTGTGGCTTGTCTGCATACTGCAAGGCATATTTCGTCGTTTTCGGAAATAAGATCATGTCACAGTGAATCCTTAGTAATTCCGGAACAACTATTCGATATATTATAGATCAGGAGACCAATTCGAACCCCAAAATACCAAACCCTTCCGTAACATATGGGTCTGCTCGTTATTGAATGTTTTGACATCTCTCTAACGATAGTTTTCTGTGTAGCTGTACACATACATAGTCATCTAATTCTTTTTAAATCAGTAATTCATACATATTTACGAAAGCTCTGTAGCGATAGATTTGAAAATACTGAATGTACGTGATTATACATACATACAT
>NC_051413.1:13900497-13901844 GCF_015228065.2 Penaeus monodon
ACGCGCAGTGTACAACAAAATCAGTAATCAGTAAGTTTCACTACAGTAACACATTTTAGCACATATTTCATGCTAAATTTCAAAGTGTTTACCCTTATACAAGAACTATAATCCTTTGATTATAGTATAGTAATATATAATAATTAATTTTTTTTGAAGATAAATGGTTTTTAGGATTCAGTTTTTTTTGCATGGCAGTATCTTCCTTTCTAACAATGTATGGTAAGCAAGGGGTTCACGAACCCTACCCACGTGGGGGGCTGTAGCTATTGGAGGACGCCAGCACTTCCCAGTCCACTTCCGAAGGAACTTCCAGCACCAAAGGAGCCTCCAGATGATCCTCCAAAACCGAAGATGAACCTCCGAAGCCATGTCCTCCTGCAGAGCCTCCAGAAGCTCCAAAGTTTCTTTCTTGGGGCGCTGTAGCTTGCACTTACTCCGCCAGCAGAAACACCAGCACCGCTGCCCAAGGATCCAAACCCGTGACTCCCGCTCCACCGAAAGATCCCCTTCCCACTCCTGCACCGCCGAAGGACCCTGCGCTGCTGGTCAAGCCTCCAGAACTTTTCCCAAAATTATTGCTAGGGCGTTGTAGGTTGCACTAACAGCGGCTCCTCCAAGTGATCCACCTCCAATTCTTCCACCTGAAACTCCCCCAGCGGATCTTCCTCCCAAGCTGCCCACTTGAGGCTCCACCAAAGGATCCGGAACCGCGGCCAAAAACCAGAGGCACCAGAACCACCAAAGCGATTAGAGGGTGCGTGGTAGGTGGCACTCACTCCACCAGCGGATCCACCAGCCCCCTCCAAACGATCCAACCCGAAGAACCGCTAAACGCTCCACCGCCGAGCCCCCGCTCGAAGCTCCAGTGAAACGGGTCCATGGCCGCCATACCGAAGCCTCCTCCTACGGATCCTGCACCGCACCAAAGTTACTGCTTGGGGCAGTGTAGCTAGTGCTGACGTCACTGTAAGCGACACCTGCCAGGGACAGCCAAAACAGCTGCGATGCTTCGTCTCTGAAACGACATATGCATACAATAAGAATTGAAACATTAATGACATACACATTCCCGGTAGACAATTGCAGAAAACTTATTACAGGCACCTGAAAATTCTCATTCTTCACGAAATCATTTTTTGGGGATGAGTGTTCCTACCATGGTTGTGGAAAGAGATGATAATGCCGCCTACCAACTCCGCTTGAGTTATATAGCTGGGGAGGAACAACTCAGGGACACCGACACCGGGAAACGCGCTTTAAACGTGGCCAAGAGATCGATTTTTTTTAGTAAATGATAATAAGAAACGACAGTTTTACCTTTTCCTTTTTTATTAGTCTTTCGCT
>NC_051413.1:13902697-13904012 GCF_015228065.2 Penaeus monodon
AAAGGAAAAGGTAAAACATGTCGTTTCTTATTATCATTTACTAAAAAAAATCGATCTCTTGGCCACGTTTAAAGCGCGTTTCCCGGTGTCGGTTTTCCCTGATTTGTTCCCCCCCAGCTATATAAACCAAGCGGAGTGGTAGGCGGCATTATCATCTCTTTCCACAACCATGGTAGGAACACTCATCACCAAAATGATTTCGTGAATGAATGAGATTTCAGGTGCCTGTAATAAGTTTCTGCAATTGTCTACCGGAATGGTATGCCATTAATGTTTCAATTTATTGTATGCATATGTCGTTTCAGAGACGAAGCATCGCAGCTGTTTTGGCTGTGCTGGCAGGGTCGCTTACAGTGACGTCAGCACTAGCTACACTGCCCCAAGCAGAAAACCTTTGGTGGCGGTGTAGGATCCGTAGGAGGAGGCTTCGGTACTGGCGGCCCATGGATCGTTCACTGGAGCTTCGAGCGGGGGCATCGGCGGTGGAGCGTTTAGCGGTTCTTCAGGGGATCTTTTGGGGGTTTGCTGGTGGATCGCTGGTGGAGTGAGTGCCACCTACAACGCACCCTTAATAGCTTTGGAGGTTCTGGTGCCTCTGGTTTTGGCCCGCGGTTCCGGTCCTTGGGGGAGCCTCAAGTGGAGTTCGGAGGAAGATCCGCTGGTGGAGTTTCAGGTGAAAGAATTGGAGGTGGATCACTTGGAGGAGGGCCCCTGTTAGTGCAACCCACAACGCACCTAGCAATAACTTTGGAAGTTCTGGAGGCTTGACCAGCAGCGCAGGGTCCTTCCTGCGGTGCAGGAGTGGGAAGCGGGGTCTTTCGGGGGAGCAGGATCACAGGTGGATCCTTCGGCAGCGGTGCTGGTGTTCTGCTGGCGGAGTAAGTGCAAGCTACAGCGCCCCCAAATAATAACTTGGAGCTTTCTGGAGGCTATGCAGGAGGACATGGGTTCGGAGGTTCATCTTCAGGCTTTGGAGGTCATCTGGAGGCTCCTTTGGTGCTGGAAGTTCCTTCGGAAGTGGACTGGGAAGTGCTGGCGTCTCCAATAGCTACAGCCCCCCACGTGGATAGGCGCTGTAGATTCCGTGTTTACATTGCTCATACGAATAAAAGCACTGTACAAATGAAAATTAATGGTCATTTACCTAAACGTTCCCTACTAAGCAAATGTAGCTCTTGACTACAAGCCATTTTTTTCTTTTCTTTTTAAGGTATTCCCGTGAAATTGCGCAACCATCTCCATCGGAGGATATTTTGCTTCTTAGTTCTAAATATCCGACAGAGGAAACTTATATTCCATTATATTCCATTGTGTA
>NC_051413.1:13904052-13904120 GCF_015228065.2 Penaeus monodon
AAATTAATCATGCCCCTCCGTAAAACACATGCTACAGCAAGACAATAGCTTGGTGCATAGAAATTTTA
>NC_051413.1:13904663-13904728 GCF_015228065.2 Penaeus monodon
GGGGAAGAAGAGAAGGGGGAGAGAGAGAGGGGGGGGAATGTTAATGTATATGGGGGTGGTATGAT
>NC_051413.1:13905190-13905432 GCF_015228065.2 Penaeus monodon
ACACTATGGACAAACTTATTATTGCACTGACAGAATTTCGAAAGCTACCTCGAAATTTTATTGAAAGCAAGATGGAATCCCGGTGAATTTTTAAATTTTGTCTCTGTATCAAAAAAGCTAGTTTTGGAATAAGGGGGTTTTCCCAAAAATTTTCAAAAAAGGTAGAGTGTTTCATATATATATATATATAAATATAAAATATAAATAAATAATATAAAATATAATATTTTAAAAAATAAATA
>NC_051413.1:13905653-13905792 GCF_015228065.2 Penaeus monodon
TATTTTAAAAAATTTTATATAATTAATATACACACATAAATATATATATAATTTAAAAATATATAAAACCAAAAAATATGAAAATAGATTACCAAAAATAGATAAATATAGATAATAATTATAATATAATATAAATAAT
>NC_051413.1:13906354-13906492 GCF_015228065.2 Penaeus monodon
TTATAAAAATAATATATATATATTAAAAATATATAATATATATATATTATTAGATATAAATATATATAAAAAATATATATATAGATATATATAAATTATATTAAAAAAAAAAAAAAAAAAAAAAAATAATTTTAATCA
>NC_051413.1:13906590-13906741 GCF_015228065.2 Penaeus monodon
AAAAAAAAAAAAAATAAAAAATAAAAAACCCAAAACAAAAAAAAAAAATTTTTAAAAAAAAAAAAAAGAATATAAATATAAATATTAAATATATAATATAATAATTAAATATAAATTATATAATTTTAAAAAAAAAAAAAAATTTTTTTTT
>NC_051413.1:13906923-13907100 GCF_015228065.2 Penaeus monodon
GGGGGGGGGGGGTTTTTGTTGTGTGGGTGTGGTTGGGGGTGGGGGGTGTGGGTGGTGGGAGTTGGTGGTTTTGGGGGGGGGGGGGGGTGTGTGTGGGGGGGTGTGGGTGTTTTTTGGGGGGGTTGGGGGGGGTTGTGTGTGTGTGGGGTGGGGGTGTGGGTTTTTTGGGGGTGTGTG
>NC_051413.1:13911992-13912059 GCF_015228065.2 Penaeus monodon
ATAGGGGGGAAATAAACATAAATAATATAAAAATATATAATAGGGTAAGAAAAATTATTTTTTATTA
>NC_051413.1:13913813-13914148 GCF_015228065.2 Penaeus monodon
ATTTTGGGAATGTATAAAAAATATAAAAGTATATATATTAATTTGGGGATACAAAAAATATAAAAAGAGGAAAATATATATTATAGATAAGAGGTAGAGAGAGAAGATATTAAAATATGAGAATAATTTGAAAGGGATTTTTTTAAAAAAATAATAGAGATAGATAGATAAAAAAGATATAATATAAAGAATAATAAAAATAATTATAAATAAGGGGAGAAATAAAATATAAATATTATATAGAAGGTAAAAATAAAGGAAAATAAAATATAAAACATAAGGGAAGGGGTAAAAAATATAGAAAAGAAATTTTAATAAAAAATAAAATAATAAAG
>NC_051413.1:13917509-13917589 GCF_015228065.2 Penaeus monodon
CTTTCTTTTTTCTTCATGTCAACAGGAAGATTGTAGGGTCTTTTTCGTGATTTGAGCCTTCTTGCACTTCAGATATGAGA
>NC_051413.1:13917743-13917902 GCF_015228065.2 Penaeus monodon
TGTTATAAAATGATATTTGTGGCACTGCAATGTAAATAAAAGTAATAATTATGCATTTTCCCCCCGATCTCCATTTTTAACTGCTCTGCATTGGAAGTACTTTAGCGGAACGTCGCACACTTCCAAAATATATTTTTCGTTAAATATCTCGATATTTTA
>NC_051413.1:13918590-13919510 GCF_015228065.2 Penaeus monodon
CAAAACCTTTTTGTTAATGTTAACAGTTAGGTTGGCATTGCCGAAGAGGCCCATAATTTATCAATAAAGTTGCAGATAATAGTACTAAGTAACTGTCATATAACCAATACATTAGCACAAGTAAGGGACCATCTATTAAAATTGTTAGTATTTAACAATTGGTGTAAAAATAAGGGTATGCCTATTCTAATACATATTTAAGATGAGTCTTTTGATTTTCTTTCATATGTTTAATTATGGTGAGTCTCGAATCTGGGGAGGAATAGTGTTCCAAACAGTAGGGCCCAAGTGAGGGACTGGCTGTTGAAATTTGAAAAGATAATGGTGAGGAGAGCGTACAATAATTATGGATAGGCAGCTCATGTGTACTACTCTTGTTCATATATATGGTCATGGCTACTATAAATGTGCAAATATTCTCTAACTTCCAATTTTGAGTTGTTTGAACAAGGGACTTGCGATTATCCTGAAAATTCATTTGAGTTAAAGTTTTAAGGGTATTGAGCAGGTTGGGTATGTCGTGCACTATATTGGGTCACAGTAGGTAAGAGGTGGGTAAATATGGACAAAAATACAATTTAGAACATATTGGGGCATAAATCTTTATTTTGATAAAGGAGGCCAATGTGTGTGGATATTTTATGGGTAAGCTTTATATGAATCTTAAATGAAATAGATACCTCAAAGGTAATACCAAGGAACTTTACACAACTTGTTCTAGGGACTTCACAAATATTTTTGTTTAGTTGAGGAATCTGATGGACTTATCAGAATTATGTAATAATTGTTGTCAATATTTATAGTGAGTCTGTTACACACACACCACTAATATAGTTAATCAACTGTCTTGGGCTTAAACCACTTAGATATAATGTCAAACCATCAGCAAATAGCATAGTGATTAGTTTAGTAAATATATC
>NC_051413.1:13919576-13921197 GCF_015228065.2 Penaeus monodon
TATTGTGTTAGAAGAGGAGTTCTAACAGTCAGCTAGTCCTTGAACCATAAATGAATGTCACCGCGAATGACATAATGATACATATCCAAATAAATTTTATGACTGACTGTGTGAAAAGCTTCAGTAAAATCAATAAAATTGGTCAGGAGGGTCAGGAGTAAATACAGATGGCTTGGAAGGTATTGTGGCCACATCTGAAGCTGAATAGCGATGGGTTTTAATTGTTTTTGTGTTCTCGATATTGCATTAGATGTTTCTTCATTAACAGTTAAAATATTTTGGAAAAAAATATCAAGCTCAGATATTCGTAGTTAGTTCAGATTTAAGACATGGACAGGGTTGGGGCAATTTAATTTGCGCCAAAAGTATTTATATTTTAGTCACTTATCTTTTGTCTCTTGCATTTTTCGTGTGGTAATCCGATAGATTTTAAGTTTGAGTTTTTTTGTTAAGTATTGGATTTCTATTGGAACAATGTAGTTTATCATTAAGCTCAGGAGTAATATTACAAAAATAACATAGTTTATCTGAAAGCTGATTACTGTATTGCAAGGTAGTTTTATTGCTTTTTAACAGTTTATTGTTCTTGATCTCATTTAAGTTTTGCCAGATTTTCCTACTACTATTTCTAAAGTTGCAAAAAAAATCGACGATAATAGTTTGTTTTAGTCTCTGATGATTTGTTTAGATTATAGCGGTATTGATTGTAGTATCCGTGTGTTATCACCCCCAATTTGTGCATCTTAAAAAAAAGTTGAATTTGTCTTTATTTGAGTTTAGTTTACCACTGGTGATCCAAGGATTTAACAGCCTCTTGGTAGATATATAATTGGCTTTTAAAGGATAACATTAATATATAGTCTATTTACTGTGCTTAGAAAAACATCAAAGTTATTATTCAAAATCGGTGAGCAAAGAAGTTTGTTCCAGTGTACTGATGCTAACGCACTGGGAAAGAGAATATGATTTGGAGTGTTGTGTATTCCTAAACGAATCTTATGTTTAACAATAGGGTCTACTTGTTGAAGTATATATATAAATATGGGTAGATGATCAGACAGACTGCAGTGGATAATGTCTGAGTAGGAGGATAGTGTAAAGTTTTCCATATTTGATGGAATAGAGATGGTTAGCCAAGATGAGGACTGTCTGGGAAACTTGTAGGGAAGTAGTTTACAGCCTACATCGTATTCAAGAATATGTGCTATATGTTCCAGTAGATTGATAATAAAGTCACCAATGAGACTTAATTTATTGTGCCTAAATGTGTCACTGGAAAGTTATTGATTTATTATAGCTGTAAACTCATTTACAAGTACATGTTTGTTATAAGTCCTATTAATGATTGAAATGATATATGATGTATAAGACTGTTTAAGTTTCAGAGTTAAGGACTGAATATTATCATTAATGATGCAATATTCATATAAACATTCAGCAGTATATTCATTTTTGATGAAAACTGTGATTCCTTCATGTTTTCTCTGTGTTCTGACTAAGTGGTGGGGGACATATCCATATGATTCATAAAGGTATTTAGTAGACTCGCTTAACCAGGTCTCTGTGACTGCCAGTAAATCAAGAGGTTTAGGTAGGCATTTAGGTAGGTGTACTGAAGGTG
>NC_051413.1:13921252-13921677 GCF_015228065.2 Penaeus monodon
CCATAGATTCTGCTCCAAAAGTATATTTCACGACATTGTAGTACCTGGACAAAGAGCTGACGTTAGATTTACCATTGGCTTTGTTAATTATATCCAGGTTGAAGCTTGCATTATCTTCAATACAAGCTATGTCACGAAAACTGATCTGTAGAGATTCTCCATTTGCTCTTAGACAGTTTATATATATAAAATTGTTAAAATGCAAAGGGAAAAAGTGGAAATGCTAGTATAAACAGTGAGAGAAACATGGGATGTAGAAAGTAACAACTGAACTCATAGCATATTCATAATATACAGTATTTCTGATTACTGTCGTCGGGTGTCCTAAGATACAAATATATCCGTAAGTTTCAAAAAAGCAATAATGATAAAGGCTTCTATGATAATAGATATAAGTATAGGTCATGAATAGATAGCCAAAGAGA
>NC_051413.1:13922769-13923171 GCF_015228065.2 Penaeus monodon
AGAAAACGTGATCTTGTATGCTCTAGAACAGTTAAGCTGTTGCTCTCAAAATGGGGAATTTATTAAGGAAATCACTTAATGCTTCATCATTGGTGATAATGTTTTTATATAAATTTTGCCATCCTTAGTGTAGCATTCCTGAGGCATTTCTCTATGCTGTTTCCTATTAAGGCTAGATGCCTTGGATTGAGACTTTCTTTAACATTTTAGGTCTAGTGTTTTTTTTTTTTTTTTCGACCATGTAATTTACACTAACAGGTCTAGCTGTATTCTGTGCACTCTTATCGTCTATACTGTGTGTAAGATTTATGTCAGAGTGAGAGATATTAATTTTAAGGTTTTCCTTAATAGCCCTGACAACTACTTCAGTTGAGTTTTCATTTGAATTTTCTTGAGCGAGGG
>NC_051413.1:13927487-13928624 GCF_015228065.2 Penaeus monodon
ATGTAGGCAGGGTCTGTCTAAAACCTAGTGATGTTTATTTGTTTTTATTATGACATACATATCGTTATGAATAATTTCACTGAGAACCTTTTTTCGACTTTTTCCATTTACTTTCCCACGGGTGGAAGGTATCCACCGAGAGAGCCACCGAGGTTACTGTTGAAATCAAAGCTCCCGATGGAACCTCCTGAATCACCAAAGACATTCCCATCGTATCTATCATCATTACCCCTGAAATTGCCAAAGTTCCCGTCAGATCCATAATTGAATCCTCTGATATCACCACCGTGGCTACTGGAGCCTCCAAAGTTAACATTGCCATCGTAACCGCCAGTGGAGCCTCCGAAGTTACGATTTCCGTCGTAATTGTCTTCTACAAAGCCTCTGCTTCCATCGTATCCTCCACTGAACCCTCCGAAGTTATTATTTCCATCATAGCTTCCACTGGAGTCTCCAAGGTTGGTGTTTCCGCCATATCCGTCGTTCGATACTCGAAAATTTCCATCGAAATTAGTGATAGGACCTTGACTGAATCCATCGTTATAACCTCTGAAATCACTGTTCCTTATCTCTTCTTGTCCGTTGTTAAAGCCATCAAGGTGACCCGATTCTCCAAAAGCGCCAAAGGTAAAGCCTCCACCCGATCCACCACCGCAGACTCCGCCAAAGCAGCCAGCAGTAGATGAACTGATCAGGAAGCTCAAAATCAACAGGGAGCGCTGGTCCTAAAGTTGAAGATTTTTTCATTATTGGAAAAAAATGGAAGTGTTGTGAAAACATGAAGTGATATGAAAAGGATATAATATTAACAGTTCATAATGGAAATAATTAGTTTTCCTAGTTAATCAACAGACTTCTTAAGCTAGAGAAAGATGCATTCGTCATTGAACCTTTAATAAGAGGCAAAGGAGGGGCATTGCCTTGAATAGGTTTTCCTTGACAAGTTTGATGATCCCGTTTAGGAATTTAAAGAAAAACGGAAGCATACCTTCGGGAAATATTGAAGAAGACCAAGCAGCTCTGAAGATATAGGCTCCTTGAGAAGGTAATCAGTGGGTCTTCTATAAGCTCATCGGTTTAGTTCTCGAAATTCGTTCAGTAAATATTTCACATGGTAACGTTTAATGTGTTTTAGTT
>NC_051413.1:13929023-13930173 GCF_015228065.2 Penaeus monodon
GTCGCACTACAAAGACTACGGAGACAACAGCGACAAGAGAACCTACTTTCCGACAGGAGGAAGGTACCCGCCGCTGAGAGAACTGCCGAAGTTGTAATTCCTATTAGAACCGAAGTTCTGGTTATTGCCAGAATAGCTGCTGCCGGAACGGAAACTTCCAGAATTATGGCCGTCAAATCGATCGAATCGGCGGTTGGAGGAGCCCGTTCGACTGTTGTAGTTGTTATCAAACCTGTCGAAAGTATTCCTGTTTCTGTTGTATCTATTGTTGGAACGGTTATCGAATCTGTTGGTTTGGCCGCTGTATCCGTTGTCAACTCTGTCAAACCGATCATTATCATTGTATCTGTCGCTGAACCCGTCAAACCGGCGGTTGTTCCGGTCGTTAAATCTATCGAAGTTATAGTCACGTCTGTCATTGTTACTGTCATACCTATCGTTGGAGCCTCTCGTGCGGCCGCGAAATCCATCATCGAATCGGTCGAAGTCGTTATAGCGCCTGTTATTTCTATCGTTGAACCTGTCAGAGTTATCGTAGTAGTCATCGCTGAACCTATCGAAATTATCGTTGCGTCGGTAAGATCCACCGAAGATTCTATCTCTGTTATAGTTATCGTTGAAAGCACCATTTCTTCGGAAATTGTTTCCTCTGGACCCCGTTCGGCCGGAAGTTCGGCTGCCGTAATCCCCGGCGAAGGAGGAGCCCACCAGGAGGAAAAGCAGGAAAACAGATGTCGTGACCTAAAGGAAAGCAGCTCGACAGTGAAGGAATTCAGGAAACAAGATTTCCTACCCAGGCTATTGTCAGAAGTGTGAACTGTTTTTGAATCAGCTCTAATTATGGATGTTTCCCTGTTGATGCAATTAAAACTTTAATATCCTGTGTGAATTAATAAACAGCAGATCATTATATTACTTTGCTGTACTTCATAATATATTTAACTGGTAGAAACAAAATCAGTATGAACGTATACATTAAAAACAGTGTTCTTATATTTTTAAAAGTTTATTTCATGAAGATTTGGAAGTGTAATCATTAGAGTACACAGCAGGGAAAATATAAAAGATATGAACAGTTGAGCGAAGTGCGATGGCTCAAAGCTGTAGGCGATTGCGATAGAAAAGAAAGTCAAAGAAAGACTTAGAATTC
>NC_051413.1:13930316-13930394 GCF_015228065.2 Penaeus monodon
CCAAACATTACAGAAAATAATGAGAGCTCTCCTGATCGTTGTAGTAGGAAAGTATTGAATACATAGCTAAACAACACA
>NC_051413.1:13930538-13931052 GCF_015228065.2 Penaeus monodon
TCAGCCTTTAACACACATTCTACTATTCAGGTCACAGAGAAAGCTGCGGGTATATCATATATCTTCCTAAAAGGCGAATATCGAGCTTGTGTCGTTCTGAATTGATTCCACATTTAATATTGGCTGACATTATTAAGAGACCTAACGAACTTTGTCTTCACATATCTCCGTTTGTTCTATGAATGCAAAGTACCGATCTAGGTTACGGCTTGTCTCTGAACCTTCTACAACAGAAAGTAACACCTGTCGCCGGAGATAAAATGACTCACCATGTTTGCAATCCTAATCGGTAGAAGCAGTACTGAATGCTGTCAATGGCACTTCGGAAGCATATATATCCCGGCATCACCCTCCCCCCTTCCCACCCCCGGACCACAGGGCCAGTCGCTCGGGATACACGCAAGCAGATGCTGAAGGACACGCTCCCACCTAAATATCAGACTCTGAAGGGCGCAACAGGCGATAAGGGAAAGGGGGGGGAGGTAGCGATAAAGGAGTAAGCATGCTTCTTGGG
>NC_051413.1:13937093-13937169 GCF_015228065.2 Penaeus monodon
AGTAGAATGATCTAGAGAGAGAGAATAATGATATAGTAGATATAGATGTGGAGAGGAGTAGATAGTAGGGAAGATG
>NC_051413.1:13937632-13937908 GCF_015228065.2 Penaeus monodon
TACTTTCGATCATTTTTGCATGCAAGTTTTTCTTTCTGGCATCCAGGAAGACCGACGTCAGCCGTTCCTAGCCCTATCAGTGACGGGCGTCCATCGAAGGTCGTGAGCGCGTGAACCACTGCGTAGATTGCCGTGTGACATGCATGCTGAGCAAAGAGCTAGCCATGCTTATCGCTCCATACATGTAATCATACCACTCATACCTATTCTGATCATATGGAATTACTGTGTAAGTCTCCCCCGTGTAAATGATTGCTTAAGTACGATCTTATATTC
>NC_051413.1:13938060-13938204 GCF_015228065.2 Penaeus monodon
AAATAATATAATATAAAATATAGAATATAGGAGAAGAAGATAAATAGAGAGAGATATAGAGATAATAGGATGAAGAAATGTATAAAAAGAATAGATAAAGAATAGATAGGATAAGAAAAAATGGTGAGAATGATAGCAAGAGAG
>NC_051413.1:13941550-13941905 GCF_015228065.2 Penaeus monodon
TTTTCTGTGCGCTTTCGTTCATCTTGAAGCTTCGAAAAGCGCATAAAAATAAGAGTAAATGTATTCTGCTCCCAGGAGGAACTTCACCATGGCTGGTGCAGACGAAGACTGTCACTGCTTTTCACCTCGACTTTTTATGTTTCGAAATCTTATTTGTTAGGTCATATTGCATGCAGGTAAATGCAGTAAAAAGTCAGTATCTGTGGGATCGAAAGCAGTGATTAAAGGATTCGCATTCTTGAACTTTGCCATCAGATACATTGTAGAAATCATAGAAAACATATCGTTAAATTTCGCAGAAAGATAGATTAGTTTATATTCATATATTAGGTGATTTACCTAAAAAATATAACTA
>NC_051413.1:13942085-13942175 GCF_015228065.2 Penaeus monodon
ATATATAGTTCATAAAAATGAACGATCATACCTGTGATGTTTTACTCTGTTATAAGGTAAATGAACACGGGGAACACCTAATAGTTACAC
>NC_051413.1:13942891-13943009 GCF_015228065.2 Penaeus monodon
ACGTGTTCTTTTCTCTCTTTATTGACAAACTCAAACAGTACAAGATGAGCGTAGCTCACTCCTTCCCTTCAGCGATGGACTTCATTTCCCCGTCGGAGGGAGGTACCCGCCCAGCGAC
>NC_051413.1:13943059-13943591 GCF_015228065.2 Penaeus monodon
AAAGCCACCGGATCCACCGAAACTGCCAGAGCCTCCGAATGAGCCACCTGATCCACTGGAATATCCACCAGAGGATCCTCCACCTGATCCAAATCCACCGGATCCACCGAAACCGCCAGAGCCTCCAAATGAACCACCTGATCCACCGGAATATCCACCAGAGGATCCTCCACCTGATCCAAATCCACCGGATCCACCGAAGCCGCCAGAGCCTCCGAATGAACCACCTGATCCACCGGAATATCCGCCTGAGGATCCTCCACCCGATCCAAATCCACCGGAGCCGAAGCCACCTGAACTTCCAAATCCGCCTCGAGATCCACCTGATCCTCCAAATCCAACTCTAGAACCACCAGAGTATCCTCCCGAAGATCCACCGCCTGAACCAAATCCACCTGAAGATCCTCCACGCGAACCGAAGCCTCTGGAGCCAAATCCACCTGATCCTCTGAATCCACCCCCTGAGCCTCCAGAATATCCTGCTGATGATCCTCCACCTGAGCCGAATCCACCGGATCCAAATCCACTCGAC
>NC_051413.1:13943617-13944424 GCF_015228065.2 Penaeus monodon
ATAGCCGGCAGTTGCGATGCCCAGGCACAGGCACAGCAGGGTGGCGCAAGGTAGTGTCCTCTGAAACAGGGATGGTTGCAATTAGTGACATCCTTTTCTGTCATTTTATCTTACTCCTCCATACTTGTTATATTTCTTCCGTATGCTTGCGTTCATCTTGAAGTTTCGAATGGCGTCTAAAAAAATAAGAAAATGACATTTTGCTCCCCAAAGGAACCTTACCATGGCTGGTGCAGACGAAGACTGTATCACTGCTTATTCACCTCGACTTTTATATATCTCGAAATATTATTTGCTAGGTCATATTGCATGCAGGTAAATACAGAAAAAAGTTGGTGTCTGTGGGATCGAAACCTGCGGTTATAAAATTCGCGTCCTTGAACTTCGCCTTCGGATCTATTTCTACATTGTGAAATTCATAGAAAATACGTCGTTAATTTTCGTAGTAATATAGAGTAGATTAGCTAAGAAATGTACATACTACTCTTCTTTGGTGGTTTACCGTAGTTCTCAAATAACAAATCTTTAAATGTTGATTTAAAAGTTTGTTTTAATTCCCGAAATTTGGGATGGGAATAAAACTACTGAAGTAGTACTCGAAAGAGAGGATGAAATATTCCGTTGCTTTTCCATTCATACTTGGCAATCAAAATAAAGATGAAATATTCCATTGATTCGAAAGAGAGGATGAAATATTCCGTTGCTTCTCCATTCATACTTGGCATTCAAAAGAAAGAATGAAATATTCCATTGATTCTATATTCACACTGTGATAGCACTAACTTTAATGAAGACTGACAAAGTGAT
>NC_051413.1:13944447-13944879 GCF_015228065.2 Penaeus monodon
TTGAGAGTCTTTACAGGATTTTCCTGTAGTTGCTTACTTTTCAATTGTTGTCTATCATGTTTTACTCAGTGCATCGTATCTCCTTGCGTCACAGCCTTTGTTGTCTGCGAAATATAAGTTAGGTCAAACAGATATCCGACTTTATTTCAGCACAACAAGGTATAAGAAATTGTCATGATTGAATTTGCGTTTTCAAGCCGCTGCGGCTTGAAAACGCTTATCTTCAACAAAGGTTTTGCATTTGCTGTCTTTCTGAAATATTTATTGTTAATTAATATGCTATTCTAATTTTAAATATATTTGCATATGTGCCTTTGCGAATATTTTTTTAGTTTTTTTCTTAAACTTTTTCTTTTTTCCTTTTTTGCAATAAAACCTGAAAGTTGAAAATTTTAGCGAATGATCGGTTAAAAGAGGTATTCTATGTTTGCA
>NC_051413.1:13944904-13945251 GCF_015228065.2 Penaeus monodon
AGATATGAACAAATGTTTCACATCGGCTTCATAGTTCATGGTTGTTAGCTGGTTCTATGATCAGGGTTTTCGATTCCACAAACAGATTTTTTTTTTTTATCATGCAATTACTGACACGCAATATGACCAGGCAAATACGATTTCATGCTATATAAAAGATGACGTGAAGTGACAACGCTACATTCGTCGCCAAGTCCAGCAATGGTACGTTTACACTAGAAAATTAATATTTCGGTAGAATATTTCCTACTGCTTTCTCAGTAAAAAAGATAGATATATTGATAGATAAAGGAACAAAAAAGAACAAAGGATATTAAGTGTTTCCCTTGTTTAAGAGCACTTAAACT
>NC_051413.1:13945358-13945438 GCF_015228065.2 Penaeus monodon
AAGTATAACATCCGTTTCAGAGGACATTGCCTTGCGCCACCATCATGTGCCTGTGCCTGGGCATCGCAACTGCCGGCTAT
>NC_051413.1:13945464-13946181 GCF_015228065.2 Penaeus monodon
GTCGAGTGGATTTGGATCCGGTGGATTCGGCTCAGGTGGAGGATCATCAGCAGGATATTCTGGAGGCTCAGGGGGTGGATTCAGAGGATCAGGTGGATTTGGCTCCAGAGGCTTCGGTTCGCGTGGAGGATCTTCAGGTGGATTTGGTTCAGGCGGTGGATCTTCGGGAGGATACTCTGGTGGTTCTAGAGGTGGATTTGGAGGATCAGGTGGATCTCGAGGCGGATTTGGAAGTTCAGGTGGCTTCGGCTCCGGTGGATTTGGATCGGGTAGAGGATCCTCAGGCGGATATTCCGGTGGATCAGGTGGTTCCTTTGGAGGCTCTGGCGGCTTCGGTGGATCCGGTGGATTTGGATCAGGTGGAGGATCCTCTGGTGGATATTCCGGTGGATCAGGTGGTTCATTTGGAGGCTCTGGCGGTTTTGGTGGATCCGGTGGATTTGGATCAGGAGGAGGATCCTCTGTTGGATATTCCGGTGGCTCAGGAGGAGGCTTCGGAGGGTCAGGCGGCTTCGGTGGATCCGCTGGCTTTGGCAGCGGTGGATCGCTGGGCGGGTACCTCCCTCCGGCGGGAAGATGAGGCGCCGATGGGTGATGGAGAGCAGCTTCTGATCTCAGTATTTATTATCCCAAGAATTTAATAAAGAGAGTATATCAGCTTCCACGATTCTTTATTCAACGGAAGGTTTCCAATACGTATATAAACACACACACACA
>NC_051413.1:13947172-13947671 GCF_015228065.2 Penaeus monodon
GAGTTAACAAATTACTGTGCCTTGCGACAGGAACCAAAATTCATTAGTATTTTCATTAAAGGTCACAGATGCACAAGTGATGAACTAAAATACATCGGCGAAAGTTATGTAATAATCGACTGATTGATTGATTTTCAGACTAATTAAATGAATCCATAACAATTATAAATCACTTCCAATAATCATGAAAAAGAATCTTTTCAAGGAATACTGGACTCGGTAATACTTCTCGACAAGTGGTAAATCCTTGGCACAGAAATGTCATATATATTATGAAGAATCCAGGAAAATTAAATAATTTTAGCAGAATGATATGAAAAAAATATTCAAATAGCTTTTGCATACGTCGTTGCATTAATATTCCTTGTTATATTACACGGGTATGAGATACGTCTAATTCCATTACAGTTCTTAAATGTCGGATGGTACTTATCTGGCCCAGGAAACCGGCGATTTCTTGTCATGTGGAACGCATTACAATGGCGTTATGGTCTCAAGT
>NC_051413.1:13950235-13950648 GCF_015228065.2 Penaeus monodon
ATCCATGTAATTCAAGTAGAGAAGGAAATGGGAGGAGGGTGGATGGGGTCACTAGGGGTGGGTGGGTGAATGAGGAGCGGGTAAGAGGATGATGAAGATATCTATCTGTAGGTGCGTAGATGGCTATACAGTCCAATCTGTGCATGAAAAGTTCTCTCAAAGTGAGGAGAGGGAATGGGAAGGGCATTATTCGGGAGACTGTTTGCTTGAGATTTCCTGTCCAGTCTTTTCTGTTCTGCAGTGGTCCTGTTGGCCTCACAGAGCTTAGTGCCTTTGTATATAATAGAGTGCCAGCTGGATCAGTCCCATGCAGCTTTCTCCCAGGAGTCAGAGATTCTTTCTTGCTTTAGCTCGTTGTAGAAAAGCCTTTTGGGAAGCAGATGATCTGGCATGCGTATTGGCAAGTACCTGAT
>NC_051413.1:13959213-13959848 GCF_015228065.2 Penaeus monodon
TGGTTTCCATATGCAAGCTAGTGGTTTTCCTGAGGGAAGGTTTTGGGGACGTTTGTCTTGAGATAGGGCCCGCAAAAAAAAGGTCTTGCTACCTTGAGTACCTAGCTGAGGGGACTAGAGAGCTTTCTCTTGTGGGTGCATGGGCGAATGCGTGCGTTTTAAACCCAAATTGAATCACAAAAACACGGGAAAAGATCACCCCCCCTCCCTTTTTGCCCGAGGGGGGAGGGCTTTTCGTCCCAAAAGAGCTTCGATGCCGTTTAGAGCATCAAAAGATCCGGAAACTCCTTTTTCTTCCCCTCTTCGTCCCGGAAAAACAACGCAAGTGGGGAAAAATAATACGTAACGCCCCTTGCCAGAGTTTTCCAGCGTCACCCATGTTAATGGTGTGTGTCACCGTGTTATTAGTATCACCCTTGTTATTAGTTTCACCGTATTATTAGTGTGTCACCCATGTCATTAGTGTGTTATAAGTGTCATCCGTGTCATTAGTGCATGTCATCCATGTTATTAGTTGTCAACCGTGTTATTAGTGCATCACTCGTGTAACTATTAGGTGTTCCCCGTGTTCATTTTTCCTTATAACAGAGTAAAACAAACACAGGTTGATCGTTTATTTTTTTTGAACTATATTT
>NC_051413.1:13961265-13961351 GCF_015228065.2 Penaeus monodon
TTGTTTTAAAAGTTTAATTTCCCCATATCCCCCCCATAACAGAGTAAAAAATCCCCGGGATGACGTTCATTTTTATGAACTATTTT
>NC_051413.1:13961759-13962144 GCF_015228065.2 Penaeus monodon
TAAAACTAATAAAAAGGGTATAAAAAAACCGGGAAACCCCTTTTAACAGGGGGGCAAAACAACCAAAAAATTTTTTCCCCAAAAAATTTTTCCGTTCTTCCGGACGACGGGGGGAAAGTAAGGAGATGCCGGCATCGTTGATGTCTCCCCGCCACCCGAGGAAAAAAACCCCTGCGGGCAGAAAGAGGACGGGGGGTGATCGTGCCCTGTGTGTTATGTGATCTCTAACTGGTTCACGCACGCATTCGCCCATGCACCCACAAGAGAAAGCTCTCTAGTCCCCTAAAGGGTTCAAGGTACAAGACCCTTTTTCTTGCTGTGCTACTCTCAAGACGATTTCCAAAATTCCCTCAGGTAACCCCTAGTTCGTATGGACTATCCCCCA
>NC_051413.1:13963618-13963777 GCF_015228065.2 Penaeus monodon
AAAGCCCCCAAAATTTTCCTTCCCAGAAAAATTGCCCCCCCCCCAACAAAATTAATCCCCTAAAAACCCCAAAAACCCTTCTTTGCCTTTTTCCACCTTCCCCCCCAATCAACATTTTAACACCCCCTAAAAAAACCCCCCAAACCCCAAAAATTTTTT
>NC_051413.1:13967902-13968795 GCF_015228065.2 Penaeus monodon
TTATTTTTTTTGCCTCCATTTTCGGAGACACATTGCATGCATAAAAAAACCAATTGTTGTTAATTTCGCTTGTTCCTTCAATATTGTTTGTTTTTTGTTAGGGCTGATAAAGGTGTAATTTTATTTTTATATGGTATGCTTTTAGTAGTTAATCTTTATACTTCACTTCAGTTATATTCTATAAATAAATATTATCATTGTTTCTTTGTGCTTGAGTAAGGTGGGCTTTGAAAGATCATGGCCAAGTACAGATGTCCACAGAAATTCATCTCCCCGGTTTGCCAGTTCCCGAGGAAAGCAGGGAAGGGGGGGGAAAACGGCGAGACCTCCACACCTCTCCAGTCTCCACCCTTTTCATGCGGGGTGTGCCCCGACACCAACAAGTTTAGCATTGGTTTTCTGCAAAGCCGACCCCATGCTTTTAAAGACACGGTTTTTTTAATCAGTAAAAAGTTGGTACAGGGGAGCAAGCTGTTTAACCTAAGGAGGCTCCAAACCAAAAAACCCGATCTGACAGACATCAAAAGGCTTCCTCTTGCTGAGACTGTGCCCTCAATACCGGATCTGAAGCCGATGGCCCATACGTAATAAGTTCCCTGTGCCGCAATGTCTTTTGGCACAAAGAAAAATAGAAGTCCTGCATCAGCCTGCCCCAGTGAAGCCGTACGTTTTAGCCCATATCACAACAATGGTCAGAGACTCTGTGCGGTGGATTGGTTACCTTTTTCGGGAGCACTTGTCATGGGGCTAACTCGATGACGAAGTGAAACCCCGACTCAAAGAGGTAGCCCACCTATGGTGATACATGCCAGATCTGGGGCCGAGGGTTTTCAGCCTTGGAACAAAACTGAAGGGGCAAAATAGGCAGTAGGCTCCCCCCATTGCTCTACACC
>NC_051413.1:13970213-13970851 GCF_015228065.2 Penaeus monodon
CACCCGAAATCTGGGGGTTTACCAATGCCAGCCAAAAAAACTGAACCACTTTCCCCAAACATGCCCGAAAAATGCTAAACGAGTGAAAGGACAGGGATTCAGACAACAGGGCTTGCCAATAGCATGCCAGATCATCTGCTTTCCCAAAAGGGTTTTTTTCAACGGCTAAAGCAAGAAAGAACTCTGATCTGGGGAAAGCGCAGGGGCGATCCACGGCACCTATTTATACAAAGGCACTAAGCTCTGTGAGGCCAAAAAGGACCCGCGAAAAGAAAGACTGGGAAGGAAATCTCAAGCAAACAGTCCCCGAAATTAATGCCCTTCCCCCTTCCCCCTCCTCACTTTGAGAGGAAATTTTATGACAGATTGGACGATAGCCATCTACGCACCTACAGATAGAATCTTACACCTCCCCGCCCCATTCCCCCCCACCCCTAGTGGGCCCCATCCACCCTCCCCCCATTTCCTTCTCTACTTGAATTTCATGGGGGATCACCAGGAACAATCGTTTAAAGCCCAGCAGAACCTATATCCATGCGCCAATTGAAGTGCTCAAGTGTTGCAGCGGCCCCGGAAAGAAACCCTGTGCGTGGGCCCAAAAAAACCCCTGTTCCCAGCAGTTTGGGTTTCCCCTTGTC
>NC_051413.1:13970946-13971417 GCF_015228065.2 Penaeus monodon
ATTCAATCTCTCCGTTGTATCTGGTGTCAAGAGGTTCAAGAAATCTTCTTGTTGATAGGTTGTGTGGGGTTTGTGTGGGGGTGTGGTTTGGGGGTGGTGTGGGTGGTGTTTGATCCGCAGGGCCTCAGTTTTGGGACAAAAATTGATTACAAGCTAATCCAGTCGTTTTAATTAGCTAAGAAAATGAATATTCTTTTTTACAGAGCGAATTTTAAAAAGTCAAGAGTGCAAAAAAAAAAAAAACAAAGGAACACTGTGGAAACCAGATTACAAGTTTATTTCACAAAAACCACCCTATAAAAATAAAAAATAAATAAAATTAAAATAAATAAAATTTATAATAAAAATAACATAAAAAAATATAATAAAAATTAAATAATAATATATAAATATAATAAAAATTAATTATAATAATATATATATAAATTTTTAAAATAATAATATAATATAAAATAATATTATACACAACTT
>NC_051413.1:13971700-13971794 GCF_015228065.2 Penaeus monodon
CGGGGATTTTTTGTTGTATATATATATATTTTATATAATTATATATAATTATATATATATAATTATATAAAAATTTAATATATATAAGATATAC
>NC_051413.1:13971853-13972006 GCF_015228065.2 Penaeus monodon
TTTTAATTTTTATAATATATATTATATTAAATTTTATAAATTATTATAATAAGAAATAAATAATATTTTATTAATATAAAAATTTTTTAAATTAAAATAAAATATAATATATATATAAATTAAAAATTAAATATTTTTTTTAAAAGAAATATA
>NC_051413.1:13972469-13973016 GCF_015228065.2 Penaeus monodon
GAGATAGTATTGTGTGTATGTGGTATAAAAAAGTAAATAAAAGGTATGCACACTAAATGTTACTTGAGCCCAAAAACGCCATGTAAGGGTTTCCACATGACAGAAATCGCCGGGTTTCCGGGCCAGATAAGTACCTCCGACATTAAGAACTGTAAGGAATTAGACGATCCAACCCGTGTAATATAAAAAGGGAAAATTTTAAATGCAACGAGTATGAAAAAAGCTATTTGAATATTTTTATTCATTCTGCAAAAATTATTTAATTTCCCTGGTTTCTTCTAATATATTGACTTTTTCTGTCCCAAAGGGATTTACCACTTGTCGGAAGTATTCCCCGAGTCCAGTATTTCCTTTTGAAAAATTTTTTTTCATGATTATTGGAAGTGATTTAAAATTGTTATGGCTTTAAATTAGTCTGAAATCAATCAAATCGATTTTAATAACTTTCGCCGATGTTTTTTGTTCACACTTGTGCATCGGACCTTTAATGAAAAAACAAAAGAATTTTGGTTTCCTGTCGCAAGGCACAGTAATTTTTAACTCAGTT
>NC_051413.1:13974493-13975590 GCF_015228065.2 Penaeus monodon
CCCAACCAAGGGCATTTGCGATGAAACCCGGACCCCTGTGTGTGTGTGTTTAATACTTTTTGAAAACCTTCCGTTGAATAAAAGGGAATTCGTGGAAGGATATACTTCTTTATTAAATTTTTGGGAAATAAATACTGAGATCAGAAGCGCCTCCATTTACCCCCATCGGCGCCTATCTTCCCGCCGGGGGGAGGTACCCGCCCAGCGTCCCCCGTCCAAAAAACCCGCGGGCCCCGAGCCGCCGACCCCCCGAAGCCTCTCCTGAGCCCCCGGAATATCCAAAAAGAGGATCCCCCTCCTGATCCAATCCAGGGTCCCCCCAAAACCGCAGAGCCTCCAAAAAAGAACCATGATCCCCCGGAATACCACCAGAGGATCCTCCAAACCTGATCCAAATCCCCCGGGATCCACCGAAGCGGCCAGACCCTAAAAATTTAACCCCTGTTTTCCCCCGGGAATTCCACCAGGGGATCCCCCACCTGACCCAAAAACCCACCGGATCCACCGAAGCCGCCAGACCCTCCAAAGGAACCCCCGGGAAATACCCACCAGGATCCTCCCACCTATCCAAACCGCCGGATCCCCCGAAGCCGAAAGAGCCCCCGGGAATGAACCACCTAAATCC
The DNA here is from genome assembly GCF_015228065.2 of Penaeus monodon. Lineage (NCBI taxonomy): Eukaryota > Metazoa > Arthropoda > Malacostraca > Decapoda > Penaeidae > Penaeus > Penaeus monodon. The sequence continues at coordinate 13,975,119 of NC_051413.1, forward strand.
CCCGGACAATTCCGCCTAAAGGGTCCTCTACCCCGGTTTCCCAAAATCCACCGGGACCCCGAAGCCCCCGAACTTCAAAATCCGCCCGAATCCCCCCCCAAATCTCCCAAATCCCCCTCGGGAAACCCCCAAAGAGTATCCCCCCGAAGACCCACCGCCTAAACCCAAAAATCCCCCTGAAGATCCCCCAAACGCGAACCGAAGCCTCGGGAGCCAAATCCCCCGATCCCCCTGAAACCCCACCCCCTGAGCCTCCAGAATATCCTGCTGATGATCCTCCACCTAAAGCCGAATCCACCGGACCCAAACCACTCAAACCCCCCCTTTCCCCTCCTCCCCCCTGGGCCGGGAAATTGCGAGGCCCGGGCCCACGGGGCCCCTGGGGTTTGGCGAAAGGGGCAATGCCCTTTCTAAAAAGGATTTTTTATACTTAGTGGGTTTTTTTTACATATTTTTATATTTTCACGTTCCC
>NC_051413.1:13975659-13976147 GCF_015228065.2 Penaeus monodon
AGTTTTAAATGCTCTTAAACCCGGGGAAAAACTTAATATTTCCCTTTTTTTCTTTTTGGTTTCCTTTTTCATCAAATTTTATCTATCCTTTTTTTTGAGAAAAACAAATAGGGAAAAAATTCTACCCAAAAATTAATTTTCTAGTGAAAAATACCATTGCTTTGGGGCGGGGGCGAATGTAAACGTTGTCCCCTTTACGGGGGGGGGGGGGGGGCCAAACTTTTTATACATGAAATCGATTGCCTGGTATATTGCCCTGGGCAGTAATTGCTGATAAAAAAAAAAAAACTGTTTGTTTGGGAAACGAAAAACCCCGGACAAAAAGAACCCAGCTAAACAAAACCCTGAACTATGGAAAACCGATGTGAAACATTTGGGTTTATATCTTAAAAATGAAATAATAAAAAAAATATGCAAACCCTAGAAAAACCTCTTTTTTAAACCCATCCCTTTCGCTAAAATTTTCAACTTTCAAAGGTTTTTTTGGG
>NC_051413.1:13976194-13976531 GCF_015228065.2 Penaeus monodon
TTTGCAAAGGACATAGTGCCAAAAATATTTAAAATTAGAAAGCTATTAATTAACAATAAATATTCGAAAGACAGCAAAGCAAAACCTTTTTTGAAGGGTAAACGTTTTTTTAACCGCAGCGGCTTGGAAAAAGCAAAATTTAATCATGGAAAAATTTCTTTTTTAACCCTTTGGGGCTGAAAAAAAAAAAAGTCGGTATTTTTTGACCTAACTTAATTTCGCAGACCCAAAAAAGGGTGTGCGCAAGGAGAACGATGAAATGAAATAAAACATGATAGACAAAAAAATTTTAAAAAATAAGCCCAAATAAAAGGAAAATCCCTTTTTTTAAAACTCC
>NC_051413.1:13976556-13978179 GCF_015228065.2 Penaeus monodon
TCACTTTGTCAGGGCTTTATTAAAGGTTTGTCTACACAGTGTGGGAAAATAGAATCAATGGAATATTTTCCCCTTTTTTCTTTTTTTAAAGCCAAGTAAAGAATGGAGAAGCAACCCGGAAAAATTTCATCCTCTCTTTCGAATCAATGGGGAAAATTTTATCTTTTTTTTGATTGGGCCCAAGTTGAATGTAAAAAGGGAACGGAAATTTCATCCTCTTTTTTCGGTACTACTTCAGTAGTTTTTTTTCCCCTCCCCAAATTTTGGGAATTTTAAAAAAAAACTTTTAAATCAAATTTAAAGATTTTTTTATTTGAGAACTACGGGAAACCCCCCCCAAAAAGATTTTATGACATTTTTAGCTAATTACTCTAAATTTTTTACGAAAATTTAAAGGGGCGTATTTTTTATGAATTTAACAAAGTAGAAAAAGATCCCAAGGGAAGTTCAAGGAAAGCGAATTTTATAACCGCAGGTTTTGATCCCCCAGAAAACCAAAAATTTTTTTCCCGTTTTTTAAACCCGATTTCAATAAAGGGGCCTTTTGCAAAAAAATATTTCGAGATATATAAAAAATTTGAGGTTGGGAAAAAGCCGGGATACAGTCTTCTCTGCACCAGCCATGGGAAAAGGGTTTCCCTTTTGGGGGGCAAAAGTCATTTTCTTTTTTTTTAGGCGGGGCCCTTGAAAATTCAAAATGAAAAGCAAACAACCCGGGAAAAATTTTAACAAGTTATGGGGGAGTAAATAAAAGAAAAGAAAAAAGGGTGGGCACCCAAAATTTCCCAAACCCTCCCTGTTTCAGAGCACACTACCTTTTGGGCCCCCCTCGGTTTCCTGTGGCCCCGGGCATCGCAAAAGGGCCGGGTATGGAGGGGAAGGGGGAAGAGGAGGTGGGGCGATGGATTTGGATCCGGTGGATTCGGCTAGGGGGGGGATCTCAGCAGGGTTTCTGGGGGCTCGGGGGTGGATTCAGAGGATCAGGGGATTTGGGCCCAGAGGCTTTTGGGGGTTCGCGTGGGGATCTTTAGGTGGGTTTGGTTTAGGGGGGGATCTTCGGGAGGATATCTGGTGGGCTAGAGTTGGGTTTTGGAGGATAGGGGATTTGAGGCGGGTTTTGGAAATTTTTAGGTGGCTTCGGCCCGGGGATTTGGTCGGGTGGAGGGTCCCAGGGGGATATTCCGGGGGATCAGGGGGTTTTTTCGGGGCTTGGCGGTTCGGTGGATCCCGGTGGATTTGGGTCAGGTGGAGGGGTTTGGGGATTCCGGTGGATCAGTGGTTATTTTGGGGGCTCTGGCGGTTTCGGGGGATCGGTGGATTTGGATCAGGTGGAGGTCCTTGGGGGATATCCAGGGTCGGTGGGTTTATTTGGAGGCTCTGGCGGTTTTTTGGTGATCCCGGTGGCTTTTGGGGGCGGTGGAGGGGCCCGGTGGAGGAGGGCTGGGTGGCGCCGGCGGGTCGTGGGCGGGTACCCCCTCCGACGGGGAAATGAAGTCCATCGCTGAAAAAAAAGGGAAGGAGTGAGCTCGCTCATCCCCTTTTACTGTTTGGTTTGTCATAAAGAGAGAAAAAAAACACGTTGTTGAATTCAGGCAAAAAGATTCCTGAAAAATAGAACATTTT
>NC_051413.1:13978415-13978604 GCF_015228065.2 Penaeus monodon
TACTTAACATTTTTCTTACACATTTAATAAGGGTTATACAAATATCAAACAGTAAAAGTAAGGATCAATGAAATGTTTTAATAACTAAACTACATCCACCACAATATATGGAGAGAGGAAATGGAATTAAAAATTTCAAAATCCTTTAAAATAATTTGATCGCATTTATAAAGAAAATTAAATTTTCCC
>NC_051413.1:13978766-13978921 GCF_015228065.2 Penaeus monodon
TTTTAAAAACCCCTTATTAAACTAAACAAATTTAAATCCAAAAATTAATTTTTAAATGAAAAAAATATTAAAATTTATAATAATAAAATAAAATTTTTATATTTTATGAAATAAGTTTTTTAAAAAAATTATATTTAAATTTAAAAAAAAAAAAA
>NC_051413.1:13979201-13979350 GCF_015228065.2 Penaeus monodon
GAATTTCAAAGTTGCGCGGAGCCCGATTGGGAATCCGGGTTTAGAATGCTTCTGTATGTTTTCCATCGATTAATCTAATCTTTTAGACCCCTTTTTTTAATTCGATGCACATGATTACGATCTATCTATTTGTCTGTTGTCTTTTCTGC
>NC_051413.1:13980007-13980080 GCF_015228065.2 Penaeus monodon
ATTAAAATACATAACACACCATATTCAGTATAGATAAAAAGATATTGTGTGTTTTGTTGGATAAAAAACCCCC
>NC_051413.1:13980350-13980972 GCF_015228065.2 Penaeus monodon
CTTTTTATTCAAGACATTTGCTTTTCAATGAAAGTGACATACAAGTTTTTCTTCCTCTGTCAGATTTGCTCCAGTGTACCCAGACCTATTTAAAATCGACAGTTGCTTAGATTTACTGTTTCATCTGGGCCCCATATTGTACGTTTTCTCACTCCTGTGTCTGAGCTAAAAAGCACATATACCATCTCAAAATTTTAAGTATTTTAAAAAGAAAAAGAAGGAATCAAAAGAGATTTTTTCGCTTTATTTTTTTTAAAGTAAAATTACTTCCTTCATTACAAAATTACCAAAGGGTTTTTTTTTCATAGTTTTTGTAAAATTTGGGGTACAATAGATATACGCGGAAAAAAACGAAGGAAATAAAGGAAAAAAGAGAAAATATAAAAAGTTAAGAATGGAAATGACAGCTAATCACGCTGTGAGATTTCCTTAAAACGGGGCCCAGGGAGGCACAACGTATAGGCACTGGCAAGATTTGGGGTTTTGGAATTTTTCATCACTGCTTTCGTGCGGGGCCATGTAAAAAATGTAGGAAAATACAAAAAAACATTTTGGGAAAGAAAAGAAAAAAACAGGCCCAACTGAAATAATGTTAAACCCATACTTCCCATACCTCATCTCT
>NC_051413.1:13980997-13981453 GCF_015228065.2 Penaeus monodon
GCTTATGTTCAAAAGGTTTTCGTGTATTTCATTTTTTTATCGCCTTTGGAAATTTTTGTAATTCTCGTAATTTGATCATTGAACTTTTTAAATTTTTGGTGATTCTGTTTGCAAGGATACTCATTTAGTAAAGTAGAAAAAAAAATAAACATCAGAATTTTATGTAATTTGCGAATATAAGCCTTTAGACAGTTTCAACAAAAGCTATTGAGGAAAAAAAAATCCTTTTTAAAAAATTCGGGTAACGACTACAGTACACAAAACCTAATAGAAAAAAGGCAAATATGTCATGCCCCCCTTAAAAAAAAATCAACAAAAAACTACGCTGTACTTAATAGCTTTTTTCATCAAAGTAAAACAGAAGGCGGCAGCTAGTCTTTGATTGTCGAGAAGAAAAAATTTTTCTGCTGAGATGAACAACGAGATAGAAAATGGCCCTTTTTTGAATTTTTAGTT
>NC_051413.1:13981648-13981919 GCF_015228065.2 Penaeus monodon
CTGAGCTATATGTTTGCAAAGATTAAAACATATTTTTATAAGGGAATTTGCGCAAGCACTTGGATCAGTGTACCTATAATGAGATGGGCAGTGAAATAACGCATAAATGGCTTTAAAAAACCCAAAACAGATCAGGCAAACGGAAATGAAAATACAGCAAGAGCGCTCTTTAAAATTTGATTGGAATCACCCTTTTAGATTCAGCAATTATAAAAATTTTTTAATGACAAGGGGGAAAATTTAAAATGTACATACATACATACTCATACTA
>NC_051413.1:13982154-13982315 GCF_015228065.2 Penaeus monodon
CTTATATAAACCAATTCATGTCCCAAAGTGTATTGTATATATATAAATATTTTTTGTATTGTATATAAAACAAAACACAACGCGCACCCACCACAAATATACATAATTTAATATATATTATAAATAATAAAAATTATTATATAATATAATATATAATATAA
>NC_051413.1:13982916-13983033 GCF_015228065.2 Penaeus monodon
AAAAAAAATTTTATATATTTTATTTTTTAATTTTAAATATATTTATATATTATAAAAATTATTAATTTGTTTTTGTATGTATGATAGTAACATTTTATATAATTTATTTTTTTTAAA
>NC_051413.1:13983168-13983412 GCF_015228065.2 Penaeus monodon
GTATTTCTGAAAATAATGTCCCAAGAGAGTGCAAGGGGCGGTTATTTAAAAAGAAAGCATAATCATCTGTTTCTCCCCACCCCCCCCCCTCTCTCCTTAATAAATAGCAGACGACAGAAATTCAATATAAAGGACCACTAAATGATTTTTTTTATGAGTTTATCCATAAGTCTTGCACATGAAAAAAAACAACATGTTTTTAAATTATTTGGGCCCAAAAAGTCACCTGAGAGTTACGCATACG
>NC_051413.1:13983704-13984976 GCF_015228065.2 Penaeus monodon
TATTGTCCCATACTGCTTATGCCGTAACATATCAATTTCGTTGCAGTTTATGGACAGTTACTTTCCGTTCCTGTATAAAAACTAAATGAAAAATTTTATCCTAAGAAGTAGATTTAAAACAATTCACGGAGAAACCCGGGAAAATAGAGAAATAAGCAAGCCAACCCAGGGTTCTATCGCTGTTTATTTTAACTTTTTTAAATAACATTATGTAAGGATTTCGCAAATCCTTTTTTAACCGCAAATAAAGTACTGTAAATGGAAAACTGTAACGGTCTGCTTTTTTAAAAAAAATTTAGAAAAAAGTACCGTCCTGACGATTTGAAACGAAGTGTCATTTCGGATCATTCACTTATTTAGAAAAAAAAAAATTTAAGAAATATTTTCTTTTTCTAAAATGACTTTGATAGAGGGTCTACTGGTTTTTTAAAAAACAGAGAGAACTCTACCGAAAAAAAAAGCCATATAACCCACGCAAATTTTTAAAGTTAAGAATCGTAAACATTTTTCACATTTCAAAATCGATATTGATGCTTGTTTTATAGTTTTTTTTTTCCCGTTTTAAATACAAAAAAATGGAGAAACAAGAACGCGGCTTTATTTCAAAGTAACCAAATTTATAAAAATCCATATTTTTCACCCTTTATATAAAAAAAGAACACAAAGGAAAAAAAACTCACCAAAAAGGTTTGACAGACCGTGAGGAGAGCCTTTTTTCCCCTCCAACTCTCTTTTTTTTTTGTTCAACTAAAGGGAAACTGAAAAAGTGATCTTGATTCTGTAAGGGAGATCTACTCATCAAAAGGGTTTTTTGTACGCCCGGTTTAGAGGAAAATAAAATGGAAATAAAAAAAATTTTTTTTTCAGATCCAAAACCTTCCCGCAAATGTGAAGTGTCGTATTAATTTTCGCCACAGTTTCCCTTTCCGTTCTATTTTACTTTCCTGTGAAGATCAGAAGCAAAACTGTGGCAAATACGGATCCACGTTATTAAAAAAAAGGCTCATCATGCTATTACTGTTGCAATGGCCCTCGTAAATTTGCTGCTGCGTTCGGGTGTTGAGCCTCCCCGTCGCGAGATAATAAGATGACCCGTTTTTTTTCGCGAAATACTCTTAGTGAAGAAGAAATTACGTGGGGGCCGAGCTTGACCAAAACGCTTTCCTTAGATGATCTTCAGACGGGGGTCAGAAGATCAGGGAAAGTCATTTTGAAAAGCATGTTGGGCAGGCCATTACAGGAAATTTTAAACTTTTTAGTGGGTCTCAGCTG
>NC_051413.1:13985191-13985720 GCF_015228065.2 Penaeus monodon
TCCCTTTTTTTATCATCACATGCCCCTTAAAAAAAGCTCATCTTTTTTGCCCAAAAAAAACAGCATTTCGCGTCTGATCTTTAGAAAAATTTAAAGCAAGATTTTGCAATAGTTGAAGTAATACAAATTTCAACCCCCTCCCTGCAATTGAAGCGCCCCGAAACCTGTTTTTTGCAAAGAATGGTGTCATTTCGAGGATTCGAGAGCCTGCAGCGTTTTCGGGTTTTTGGCACCCAAAATTTCCAAAACCCCTTTCCGAAAGAATCGAGCAAAGTTTTTATTCCTTCAGTGTATATCGAACTTATTTTTTAGTGTGACATTATTTTTGTTTGGAGCGAATTGGGTTTTAATTCCCGCGGTGCGGGCAGAATTTCAAAATTATTCATTTTTTGAAAAAGCAAAAACCCGAAAATTTTATCATTTTTTATATTTTTTTTCACGTTATTACTTGGTCTTTACCCCGTTTGCTTCGAATTTTAAATGATTTCCAGGGTTAAAATTAACCCAACCGCCACGGATATTTTCTTTT
>NC_051413.1:13985974-13986094 GCF_015228065.2 Penaeus monodon
TTTAAAGCCTTTCTGAGTTATTTTTTTTTTTTTTATAACGCGTGACCGATGTTTTCCCTATGTACATTTTCAGCATCGTCTTCATTTCAGAAACAAATAACCAGAAAAGGGTGAGCCCGT
>NC_051413.1:13986196-13986467 GCF_015228065.2 Penaeus monodon
AATTTCAGAAAGGTAACAGTAAAAATCACTTCAAACCTGTTCTCTCAAAATTCCCGGGGTTTTTTTTATTGTGATGGCAAATTGGGGTGGGAAAAATTTCTATATTAATATGCTCCGAATTACATTCATTCTAAATTATCAAAACCTTTGTTCTGCTAATAATAACTGCTCCCCTTCCCTAATTGTTAAATTTTGCACAAAATTTATATTCCTGTGGGACATTAAATCATATATTTTTCTTCCTTTAAGCAATCTGCGGCCCAAGTATGCG
>NC_051413.1:13988953-13989028 GCF_015228065.2 Penaeus monodon
AGAGTAGGAGCGAAGACCCCACGTTTGCAATAGAGGAGAGCTAGGCAGAGCGAGATAAAGAGCAAGATGTACAAG
>NC_051413.1:13989957-13990303 GCF_015228065.2 Penaeus monodon
TATGCTATGCACAATAGGTATAGCATAGATAAATAGTATCGCGATAGATATGACGATATAGAGATATTATTAATATAGAGAGTAGTAGTATACACAGGATAGATAGGAAGAGATGAGATATATAAGAGAACCTATAGAGATTGATGATTGATATAGATGGATATGATTTATTACCAGAATATACGAGATATTATATTTAGGTAGAGATACATATATAAAGAGATAGATATGTATAGTAAGAATTATATAGTAATAGATAGAGTCTGAGTACAAGAGCGAGAGAGAATAGGATAGATATGTATAGATAGAGATAGATATAGAGAGAATAGATAGATGATACATAGTG
>NC_051413.1:13990615-13990823 GCF_015228065.2 Penaeus monodon
GAGAATGACGACCATATAAAGGTGTTATAATCTAAGACCTACAGAGATATAAGCGCCTATAATATAGAGAACTAATATAGATCCCACAAACACACCACCACTAGAATAGATAGATAGACAATTACTACACGACAAACCGACCACCATACGAATAGTATAGATAGATATCGATAGATATATATATAGAATAGATAGAGTCTATACCTAT
>NC_051413.1:13990861-13991103 GCF_015228065.2 Penaeus monodon
CCCCCCCTCACCAACTATATATATATTATATAGATATATATATGATATATAATATCGTTAAATAAGATAGATAAGACACTCGGATAGGAGAGATAGAGTATATACATATATAGTATAAAAAAAGACGGATCAATATGTACAAGATAAGAGATATAGATATAATATATTTAATATATATAGATATAGTAGATAGATATAGATAGAACACCACACCAATCATATAATATCAAGAGTGTACAGAG
>NC_051413.1:13991150-13991234 GCF_015228065.2 Penaeus monodon
GAACATAACCAAACAACACATAAATATAGTAAGATAGAAAATATAGAGATATATATGAATAGAGATATAGATATACTATACATG
>NC_051413.1:13991317-13991461 GCF_015228065.2 Penaeus monodon
TAATCTCGAGAATACAAACACACGTTATAAATAATATATATATAATAATTAATCAGTTGGGCCAGCATACCGAACAAACTCTATATAAACAACGATGACGAGGAAGAGAAGAGAGAGTAGAGAATATGTTATAGAGATATTATT
>NC_051413.1:13991913-13992012 GCF_015228065.2 Penaeus monodon
GACCCCCCTACCTAAGAGAGGGACATACCGCTGCGAACCGTACCGATAGAGAGAGACGCTAGAGACAAGATATAGAGTATATAGATGAGCGAGCTCATA
>NC_051413.1:13992209-13992310 GCF_015228065.2 Penaeus monodon
ATAATATTTACAACACACCACACACCAAACACACGGAATGAAACACCATCGACGAAATCTTATGATTATCACATAACATATTGCACACACAAAATCAGGCC
>NC_051413.1:13995436-13995501 GCF_015228065.2 Penaeus monodon
TAACTAACAGATCTACGTCTAGAATATATTGGCCAACAGTAACTCAACACCCCCCCAACTACCCG
>NC_051413.1:13995884-13996016 GCF_015228065.2 Penaeus monodon
CGATATATGTTGATAACTAATCTTACATCACACTCACACATATATATAGAGAAAGAGCTGAAAATGTGATTTGAATTTAAAAAATCCTTTAAAATCATTTGATTGCACTCATAAGAACGGTAAATTTGTTCG
>NC_051413.1:14000747-14000815 GCF_015228065.2 Penaeus monodon
TAAAAAATTTTTAAAAAATTTATTATTTATTATTATTATTTTTTTTGTTTTTAATTAAAATTATTTTG
>NC_051413.1:14001599-14001978 GCF_015228065.2 Penaeus monodon
ATTACGACGTAGAGATGTAATTGTGTACATACGATGAACCAGATGTGCCCCTCTAACGCCTTCATGTTTTGTTTCTGTCTTTAGAGGAGACTAACAAAAAAATTTGAAAATGGGAAAACCGTGGGTTAGTAATTATTAAGAAATCCAGGAAGGAATTATTTCTGAACCAGAAGTGTATCTAGAAAGCTGGAAGGTCAAACATCGAATAAATTTGCTGATTTTTTGATAGTCATGGCGAAAGTTTTGCTTTAATACTTTGAATCCAGTTATAGGGATACTTCGTAAAACTTCTGTCTTACCTAATGTAAAAGAACTAAATGTTTCTTGGCAATGAACGTTCTACATGATTCATATAGAAAGGAAAACTATCAGTAGTCAT
>NC_051413.1:14002540-14003016 GCF_015228065.2 Penaeus monodon
ACCAGTATGAAAGAGGATATTCAAAGAGTTGAGATATTAGCAGTAACACACAAAACAAATTATGTAAAAGTCTCAATACGACTTTGATACCACCCTCCTCAGCTGCAGAAAATGTCCGACCTCTTCCCCGAAGGCCTTGCGCTTGCACCATTACCACGCGCTTACCATTCCGGCTGGACGTCCAAGATCTTCGTGTGACTGACTCGTGGGTGAAACCTGTCTCGAGCAGAGTCGTATTGGCTGCGGCCCTTGGTTTCTGACCTGATTACGGCTGCGAGTGACTCACGTACACGCGCCTTGAGAATGGCCCCGTCGGAGGTGAGATTGTAGAATGTGTTAAGCTGTAGCGAGGGTGATCGACTCAAGGAAACAATGAGGTACAGTTCTTGGGACGAAGGTTTGGTCGTTCTTCGCGATCCGCAGGCGAGCTAGCTGCTTATGACTGCAAAGATGAACTAAAAGACACTGACGCACAC
>NC_051413.1:14003671-14004507 GCF_015228065.2 Penaeus monodon
TTCCTCATTACTGTTTCACTACAACACAAGCTATATTTTCTTGCCCCTAGTCATGTTTTGCTTCGTCATATAAAATATTCTTTTTCCTTCTTTAATCTTTCTTTTTCTCTTTGTATTATTGCATGGCAACCTTGTGCAAGCGTCGCTACTACCAAAGTATATGATAATTTGTATTCATTGTGAGCCATGTGTGACGACTTCCTGTTGCTTCCAGGGACAGGCAAGCTCCCTTCCTCATGCATGTGCTGTCCAACAGCTACGCTATGTTTCCTCTGCCTCATGTTCGCTTTGACAGACAATGATAGTATATTTTACTGCATAAAAGAGGAGTAATGAGGTTAGTGACCCTTGAATCAACACCAGCAATCGAGCAAGTGTCTTCTTTTCCTACACCTTTGATATGTATTTAATTCTACAATCCCTGTTATGACTAACTCGGTCTTGCAACATGGGCTGCGTAACTTCCTCGCCCGCGCACAGGGATGTTTGTCCGCGTTCCATTAAAGCTCAAACACATCTCGGCTTGTGCACTCGAGCCTCCGCTTCCCTGATCTCATTTCATTCAACAAAGTCTCTTGATGTAACTTTATATATTTGTAAGAATGAATTGGCAGGAACACTTCCATGCTAGCAAATAGCAAAGCCAAGCCCGTTGGCATAATAGTAAACATTTTCTCTGAAAAGCTATATTGTGTACAAGAAAACTTCAAAAGTAGCAGTGCATATATACAAGAAATTAAGGTTGCCTGCATGTAACTAATGCACTATTGAAGACCCATCATGTACCTAAAACTACAATTTGCATACACCTACATTATCATTTAACCATGAATTCG
>NC_051413.1:14005037-14005117 GCF_015228065.2 Penaeus monodon
AAATATTATATATAGATAATATATTAAAAATTTTAATATTTTAAAATTTTATTTTTTAAAAAAAATTATTTTTTTTTTAT
>NC_051413.1:14008029-14008135 GCF_015228065.2 Penaeus monodon
TTTTTGGTGTGTGGTTGTTGGTGGTGGTTTTGTGTTTTTGTGTGTGGGGGGTTATTGTGTGGTATATGTTTTTGTGACAATGTGTGGTATATAATTTTTAAAACAA
>NC_051413.1:14009792-14010027 GCF_015228065.2 Penaeus monodon
ACACTGAAATTTAAATTAAAGAAAATTTGAAAGCATTCGCCATTCAAAGCGAAAGCGGTTTGAATTTCGGACGTTTGAAAAACCCGGTGTTGTGCAGGGCCAGCCGCATGTCTCAAATTTACTCATTCACGGGTCTGGAACATCAGAAAGAAACCTAGGAAAAGGATTTTAAGCCTTTTTTCTCTGATGGGAAAGTTGCGCCTTGCCCCAAAAGGCTGTTTACCCAAAAAGCTTT
>NC_051413.1:14010051-14012367 GCF_015228065.2 Penaeus monodon
TGGGAGATATAAGTCAAAGCAAAATCTGGAAGGCACATTTTTTTCTCCAGACAGGATGAGGGTTTAAAACCTAGCGCCTCGAACGGGCGCGAATTGTTTCAGCTATTTCGTGTACAGTCGCAAAAAAGCTTTGGCCTGTCGCCTGCTTAGCGCGTCTTTTTGCTGTCGCCTGTTTGCTTTTCTCTGCTTGATTTTCAGCGTGTTCCCGGGCTGCTCCCTCCCGGCGTGGCATCCTCGTCGGCGCCGTCCGCCACCTACGGGAACGGCGGAGCTAGCGGCGGAGGCGGGTTCGCAGGTGGTGGATGCTCCGGCGGTGATTGCGGAGGCTCGGAGGCTATGACGGAGGATCGGTCGGAGGGGGGTGGATGCGCCGGAGGTGGGTGTGGAGGATCGTGTGGATACCTGGTGGATCAGCAGGAGGAATAGGTGGGATTCGGTGGCGGCGATTCTTCTAGTGGATTGGAGGTGCATTTGGAGGGGGTGGAGTGGGGGGGATTCGGTGGAGGAGGATCTTCTGGTGGAGTTGGAGGTGGATTCGGTGGAGGAGGATCCTCTGGTGGATTTCCGGGGGATCATCGGGTGGAATTGGAGGAGGATTCGGTGGAGGAGGATCTTCTGGTGGAGTTGGAGGTGGATTCGGTGGGGAGGATCCTCTGGTGGATATTCGGGATCATCTGGGGGAATTGGAGGTGGATTTGGAGGGGGTGGAGGCCCCTCCGGTGGAATCGGCGGTGGGCATGGAGGGGGACCGGCGGTTCCCTTGGCGGGTACCTTCAACCTTCAAGGAGGTAATCCTCCTGAAACCCTTCTCGTCCCCCTGAAAGAAGTATGGTCATGTGGTAAGTCGCTAACTTCTGTAAGTTTATTTGATATGTTTTCGTGTCATTCATCAGAGAGAGCAATGCTCAAATATTTGTTTGATAAAGTAAGTCCGACTTGTCCCATTTATCAAAAGGTACTGTATAAAATAATCCGTTGTGTATTCCCTGATATGGCAAAAATAATAAAATATTATATAAAAGCGATAAAGTGATGGTATTTAACCTCTTAATAGTTTTCACAAACCGTGCAATCCGTGGCAAATCTTTCCAAGCGTTTATGGAGAAAAGAAAACAAAAAGCGAAAGCAAATGAAAGCAACTGCAGTGCCAGGAACAAAAGTCTCTATTAGATCAAAAGACATACTGGTGTAATTTTGTCACTAGCTTGTCATGCCAGAAGCTTTTTATTTTTTACTTTATTTTTCATGAGTTTTTAATGTTTTTATTTATTTACCTTTTATCAATCTATAATACTTTCTGTAATAATAATATTATTATTACCAATATAGTCATTGTTTTTAGCATTACTATAATTATCATTTTTACTATAATATATTTTGAGATCATTATTTTGTTGGGGTCTTTGGGCCCTTTGATTCGAGCATTTTAGCGGATTTTGCACAAATCCACAAAAAAAAAACACTTGTAATCCTTCTAACCTAAAAATAACCTACACCCTTAAATTTAAAACAAAAACAAAATTTTTTTTTTATATCACTGAGCAACTGCCTCGAACTTTAAGCGACAACTATTGCTGAATATGAAATAACAGAGAGAAGACGTGCAAGATATATCGTACGTATTCCTGGATATGTCAACGGCTGACGTCGACGAGCAGTTCTTTGGCTGTAGGGTGAAGAAGAGGCATTAGGAGGAGAACAACAGGGGAACCATAACTTACTGTCTGTAGCACTTTTTGGGAGCAAAATCTGGAAGCATGCTGTATAAGAAATGATTATATTATTGTGAAAGGACTATAACTCCTTTCTACATAAGAATAGCAATGGGAATTTCAAAAAGGGATCCGGCCTTGTCCGAGTTTTGGGGTTTATACACTCGGAGCCTTTCGAGAGAACTTTAATAAATCAAAGAAGTAAAGGACAAACTAAAACGATCCCATCCCACTCTGTTTTCCCTTTTTTTAAAAAATTTATGCATTTTCCATTACAATATATGTTAACGTGAAGAAATCTCACTCGACCTTCATCTTTATCATGTTTATCCCGGAATACCAGCACATGCAGTAGCTTACCTGCGCACAAACTGCAACCTATTTCGGAAATGTTTATAAAACGTGTAGGGTGTTTATTGAGGAACGGCAGTAGGGGGGGGGAGGCTCTCTTTCCCTCCTCAATGTATTTTCAAAAGGGCCTCCAATTGAGTTAATCATCTTTCAGGGTTGTCAAACTTTTAAAATAGAATTGTGGGGGGGTTTCAAACCACATCGCCGGAAAGATATTCAGCATTTGCAAATGGCACTATATACTGTCAAGATG
>NC_051413.1:14018975-14019990 GCF_015228065.2 Penaeus monodon
GATGGTTTATGCGATAGTTTTTTAAACATCTTTTTAAAATTTGTCTGGTTTTTGGGTTACCTTGATCGGAAAATCTTTATTGGGGGTTTTTCAATTTTGCCCCCGTTTTCATTTACCTTTTTAGCATTTTTTTGCAATTAGAGAAAAAAACGCAAAAATGATAATAAGATGTGTCTTTAGCCATACGGGGTAATCTCAAAAACACAACTCAGCCAAAAAACCTAGCAATCAAAGTAATACTGAGAATTTCATGTTTCTTTGTAAGGGGGTTTTTGTACTGCAACTGTATAGGTAAGTAGAAAAAAAGGGGCCACAATTTGACGAAAAGGCTGGAGTTTTTACAAAAAAGTTGCTACTAAACCCTACCGGTAGGTAGCCAAAAGCACGTTGCCCTTACATACTGGGGGGTAGAAACCCGTCTACACATTTTAAAAAAATCAACATATTTTTGCACAGATTCTGTCTTACTCTATTTATATAGATGTTTTATGGTTGAGACCCGAGAGCATTTATCAAAACTTCCATTCCGAAATGTTTCAACTCGAATTTCTCTTTACAGACTTTTTAAAAATGTCGAGTTTTTAGTAACATAAATTTCCAGTGCGTACAATTGCGTTTCAAAATTAAAACCCAACATGATATGAAGTTTTTTTCCAAAAGTTGTGGACTCCATGAACGCCTGTTTGTGGGTACTCCCTGATAAACCCCCGATAACCCCCAAGGGTACGCATATTCCCGTTGAGAAAACCCATTAGTTATCCATTTTTTTTTAAAATTTAAAGGGACAGTGCCAGATGACAAGCACCAGGACCTGGGGCTATTTGGCACTATCAGCTTTGGAGAAAATCAAACAAAAAACAAGGATAGTGTATGAAACATCCTATGAAATTTTTAACCCCAGGAGGGAAAAACAGAGCTTAATTTCAGGTCAGAGAAAATGGGGAGTTACCATGTCTTACGTTTTTTATTCTTTTCTTTTTTAAAAAATTTTTATATATATATTTTTTATGGGTTT
>NC_051413.1:14020339-14020421 GCF_015228065.2 Penaeus monodon
TTAAATACAAATTTTTTATCCCTCTGAAACCCTCAAGATATACCTAATTTCGGGAACAACAGGGGAAAGCTCCCGGAGGTAT
>NC_051413.1:14022335-14024245 GCF_015228065.2 Penaeus monodon
ATTTCTTCCAAACAGTTTCAAATATTTATGGTGCTAATTGTAACCTCAATAACATCAAAAGATACTGAATTTCCTTATAATTTCCTCGTGAAATAAGACATGTATGTGTAAGGAATTTCCCGTTAAGAAAAATACGGTCGCAAAATAATAAGTTTAATATTATCGTATGTTATTTAACAAATAATTAAGTCCTGAGAGAAACGAGGGCCGCTCGTCACGCCTCACAGCGGCGTTTCCTCACTCGCGAAGGCAACGAAGGCGCAGCCGGCTATTTACCTCCTCGCAGGAGGTAAATAGCCTCCGAGTGACCCGCCAAGACCGCCGGAGCTGAACCCTCCTGAAGAACCGCTGGATGAGCCTCCAAAGTCGAATCCTCCAGACGAACCGCCGGAATATCCGCCTGAACCACCAGATGAGCCGCCGGAAATATCCGATCCGCTGGATGAACCGCCGAAGTCGAATGATCCAGAAGATCCCTCGGCGTATCCTCCAGAACCGCCAGGAGAACCGCTAGAATACCCGTTTGATGACCCGCTAGAGTATTCTGAACCACTAGATGAATCGCTAAAATCAATGACCCGGAGTCACCGGAGTATCCCTCTGAAGAGCTTCCAAAGGAACCGCCAGAATAACCTGAACCACTAGATGAGTCGAACCCTCCAGATGAACCACTAGAATATTCTCTTGAACTACCAGATGAACCACTGTTGTATCCTGAACCGCCAGACGAACCGCCGGAGTATCCTCCTGAACCGCCAGACGAACCACCGAAGTACCCTCCTGAACCACCAGATGAACCGCTAGAATATCCTCCTGAACCGCCAGAATATCCTCCTGAACGCCAGATGAACCGCCAGAATATCCTCCTGAACCGCCGGAGTATCCTCCTGAACCACCAGATGAACCGCTAGAATATCCTCTGAACCGCCAGACGAACCGCCGGAATATCTCCTGAACCGCCAGACGAACCGCTAGAATATCCTCCTGAACCACCAGATGAACCGCTAGAATATCCTCCTGAACCGCCGGAGTATCCTCCTGAACCGCCAGACGAACCGCTAGAATCCTCCTGATCCAACAGATGAACCGCTAGAATATCCTCCTGAACCGCCAGATGAACCGCTAGAATATCCTCCTGAACCGCCAGATGAACCGCTAGAAAATATCCTCCTGAACCGCCAGAATATCCTCCTGAACCGCCAGACGAAACCGCCGGAGTATCCTCCTGAACCGCCAGACGAACCACCAGAGTATCCTCCTGAACCGCCAGACGAACTGCCAGAATATCCTCCTGAACCGCCGGAGTATCTTTCTGAACCGCCAGATGAACCACCGGAGTATCCTCCTGAACTGCCGGATGATCCGCCAGGGTATCCTCTGGAACTACTGAAACTGAACCCACCGCATCCGCCTCGTCCACATCCTCCGCCCCTGGTACTACCCCCGCTCCCGTAGGAGGCCAGGCAGGAGGAGGCCAGCAGGCCCACCAACAGAGCAACCGCCCAGCGTCCTGGAAGCGAGAAAATGGACTTTTAACCAAGGAGCTGTCCTTATCGTGACTTCATTCGCATTCATGTGTCTATGTGAGCTTTATTCATATAAACCATATTACACATATATTCACTCCTATTCCGTTGTGAGTAGAGTGAAAGATGGTGAGAGAATATGTGTATGTGCATTAGTCTCCTTCCTACTATTTATTCTTAACTTATCTATTTTTATGGCAACCTATCTATTATCCTTCTTGTGTATGTTAATGAGTTTGAACGTATTTGCTATCTGCTATGTGTTTCTGGGGCCTTGGACCATCGTTTTTCTCAAATCTTTCACACCCTGCCCTAATCTTGCACTATAGTGCGTTACCAAATGTACTTAATTACGCGTTACATTGATTCAATCCTTAACCGAGT
>NC_051413.1:14024933-14025960 GCF_015228065.2 Penaeus monodon
GATGGGTATTATGCGATATTTTATTAAAACATTTATTTCAATTGTCTGGTTTATTTGGGTTTATACCTTAGATCAGGAGATATCATTTATTAGGGGTTTCAACTTCTTGCCCCCGTTTTACACTTCCCTTTTTAGCATTCTTTGCAATTAGAGAAAGAAACGGGGAATGATAATAAGATGTGTCTTTATGCCATACGAGGGTAATACTACATAGAAACACAGACTCAGCCATAAACCTAGAATCAAAGTAATACTGAGAATTCAGTGTTTCTTTTAGGTAACGGGTTTTTGTACTGACAATTTTATAGGTAAGTAGAAATAAGGGGCCACAATTTGACGAAATGTGCTGTGAGTTTTTTAAAAAAACAGTTATGCTACTCATCCATACCGTGTAGGTAGCCAGAAAGCACGTTGCCCCTTATCATACAGGGGAATAGCACCTGTCTACACGATTTCAAAATAAATCAACATAATTTCCCCACAGATTCTGTCTTACTCTTTTTTACTATAGATGTTTTGTATGTGTTAGAGACCAGACGAGCAGTTGATACAAAACTTCCATTCCGAAATGTTTCAACGATCAAATTTTCTACTTTACAGACTTTACTAATAATGTCGCAGTTTATGATGTAACATAAATTACCAGTGGTACAATTTTGCGTTGCAGATTAATTAACTCAACATGAATAGTGATGGGTTTTCTTTCCAAGCGTTGTTGGACTCCATGAGACGCCTGTTCGTGGCGTACTCCCTGATAAACCTTCGATATACCCCAAGGGTACGCATATTCCCGTTGGGGAAAACCTATTAGTTACCCATTTTTTTTAAAATTAAGTGTACAGTGCCAGATGAAATGCACCAGGACCCATGGGGCTATTATGGCACTATCATGCTTAGGAGAAAATAAAAACAATTAAACATAGGATAGTGTATGAAACACCCGTATGAAAGTCATTACGCTAGGAGGGAAAAACAGAGCTTAATTCTCAGGTCAGAGAAAATGGAGATTTATACCATGTACTTCACG
>NC_051413.1:14028383-14030319 GCF_015228065.2 Penaeus monodon
ATTTTTTCCAAACAGTTTCAAATATTATGGTGCTAATTGTAAACCCCAATAAAAATCAAAAGATACTGAATTTCCTTATAATTTCCTCGTGAAAAAGACATGTATGTGTAAGGAATTTCCCGTTAAGAAAAATACGGTCGCAAAATAATAAGTTTAATATTATCGTATGTTATTTAACAAATAATTTAAATCTGAGAGAAAAAGAGGGCCGCTCGTCCACGCCTCACAGCGGCGTTCCTCACTCGCCGAAGGCAACGAAGGCGCAGCCGGGGTATTTACCTCCTCGCAGGAGGTAAATAGCCTCCGAGTGACCCGCCAAGACCGCCGGAGCTGAACCCTCCTGAAGAACCGCTGGATGAGCCTCCAAAGTCGAATCCTCCAGACGAACCGCCGGAAAATCCGCCTGAAACCCCCCAGATGAGCCGCCGGAATATCCGATCCGCTGGATGAACCCCGAAGTCGAATGATCCAGAAAAATCCCTCGGCGTATCCTCCAGAACCGCCAGGAGAACCGCTAGAATACCCGTTTGATGACCCGCTAGAGTATTTGAACCACTAGATGAATCGCTAAAATCAAATGACCCCGGAGTAACCGGAGTATCCCTCTGAAGAGCTTCCAAGGAACCCCCAGAATAACTGAACCACTAGATGAGTCGAACCCTCCAGATGAACCACTAGAATATTCCTTGAACTACCCGATGAACCACTGTTGTATCCTGAACCGCCAGACGAACCGCCGGAGTATCCTCCTGAAAAACCCCCAGACGAACCACCGAAGTACCCCCCTGAACCACCAGATGAACCGCTAGAATATCCTCCTGAACCGCCAGAGTATCCTGCTGAACGCCCCGACGAACCGCCGGAAATCCTCCTGAAACGCCGGAGTATTCTCCTGAACCGCCAGACGAACCACCAGAGTATCCTCCTGAACCGCCAGATGAACCGCCGGAGTATCCCCCTGAACCCCCAGACGAACCATCAGAGTATCCCCGAACCGCCAGATGAACCGCTAGAATATCCCCCTGAACGCCGGAGTATCCTCCTGAACCGCCAGACGAACCGCTAGAATATCCTCCTAAAACCACCGATAAACCCGCTAGAATATCCTCTTGAACTGCCGGGACAAACCCGCTAGAATATCCTCCTGATCCAAAACAGATGAACCGCCGGAGTATTCTCCAAAAACCCCCAGATGAACCGCTAGAAATCCTCCTGAACCGCTAGACGAACCGCCGGAGTATCCTCCTGAACCGCCAGACGAACCACCGGAATATCCTCCTGAACCGCCAGACGAACCGCCAGAGTATCCTCCTGAACCACCAGATGAACCGCTAGAATATCCTCCTGAACCGCTAGACGAACCGCGGAGTATCCTCCTAGACTGCCAGATGAACCGCGGAGTATCCTCCTGAACGCCAGACGAACACCAGAGTATCCTCCTGAAACCGCCAGACGAACTGCCAGAATATCCTCCTGATCCACCAGAGTATCCTCCTGAACCACCTGATGAATCGCCAGAGTATCCTCCTGAACCCCCGGAATATCCTGAACCGCCGGAGTATTTTCTGAACCGCCAGATAAAAACCCCCCCGGATATCCCCCAAAACCCCGGATGACCCGCCGGGGTTCCCCTGGAACACTGAAACTAACCCCCCGCACCCCCTCGTCCAATCCTCCGCCCTGGTATACCCCCCCCCCTAGGAGGCCACCCGGGGGAGGCCAGCGGGCCCCACCAACAGACAACCGCCCAGCGTCCCGGGAAGCGGAAAATGGTTTTTAACCCAAAGGAGCTGCCCTTTCGTGACCTTCATTCAGCATTCATGTGTCTATGTGACTTTATTCTAAAACACATTTTACACATTATTCACTCCTTCCTTTGGGAGAGGAGTGAAAAGAGGTGAGAAATATGTGTAGGATTAGTCTCCTTTCCTACTTA
>NC_051413.1:14030365-14030592 GCF_015228065.2 Penaeus monodon
TGTGTTGTTTAAGAGTTTTTAACGTATTTTTATATGCTATGTGTTTCTGGGGCCCTTGGGGCCTCGTTTTCTCAAATCTCTTCACACCCTGCCTAATCTTTGCACTATAGGCTTTCCAAATGTATTTAAATTTCGCGTTTACATTTTTTCAATCCAAACCCAGAAGGCATTCGAACAGTAAAGCGTGTAGTTGTGACGTCAACAAACCACTACCTCTCCTCCCCTTT
>NC_051413.1:14030980-14031057 GCF_015228065.2 Penaeus monodon
AGGACAAAATAAAACCAAGGGAAACACATTGATAACCCAAAAATCATTCCTTTTTATCAAAAGAAAAGATATGTAAA
>NC_051413.1:14032501-14032756 GCF_015228065.2 Penaeus monodon
GTAGTGGATTGTTGACGCACAACTATCACGCTTTACATGTTCGAGCCTTCTCGGTTTAAGGATTGAAATCAATAGTAAAACGCGTAATTAAGTACATTTGGTAACGCACTATAGTGCAAAGATTAGGGCAGGGTGTAAAAGAGTTTTGAGAAAAACGATGGCCCAAAGGGCCCCCAGAAACACATAGCATGATAGCAAATACGTTCAAACTCTTTAAAACATACACAAGAAGGAAAAATAGATAGGTTGCCATAA
>NC_051413.1:14032785-14035011 GCF_015228065.2 Penaeus monodon
GGAAGGGAACTAATGCACATCCCACATATTCTCTCACCATCTTTTCACTCCTACTCACAACGGAAAATAGGAGTGAATATATGTGTAATATGTGTTTATATGAATAAAAGCTCACATAGACACATGAATGCTGAATGAAGGTCACGATAAGGACAGCTCCTTGGTTTAAAAGTCCATTTTCTCGTTTCCCAGGGACGCTGGGCGGTTGCTCTGTTGGTGGGCCTGCTGGCCTCCTCCTGCCTGGCCTCCTACGGGGAGCGGGGGTTAGTACAGGGGCGGAGGATGTGGACGAGGCGGATGCGGTGGGTTCAGTTTTAGTAGTTCCAGAGGATACCCTGGCGGATCATCCGGCAGTTCAGGAGGATACTCCCGGGGGTTCATCTGGCGGTTCAGGAAAGATACCCGGGGTTCAGGATATTCCGGCGGTTCAGGAGGAACTCTGGCGATTCATCAGGTGGTTCAGGAGGATACTCTGGTGGATCAGGAGGATATTCTGGGAGTTCGTTCTGGCGGTTCAGGAGGATACTCTGGTGGTTCGTCTGCGGTTCAGGAGGATACTCCGGCGGTTCATCTGGCAGTCTAGGAGGATACTCCGGCGGTTCGTCTAGCGGTTTAGGAGGATATTCTAGCGGTTCATCTGGTGGTTAGGAGGATACTCTGGCCCGGGTTTAAGAGGAATATTTCCGGCGGTTCGTCCCGGCGGTTGGAGGGGGATATTCTGGCGGTTCAAGGAGGATATTCTAGCGGTTCATTGGCGGTTAGGAGG
This sequence comes from Penaeus monodon, assembly GCF_015228065.2. Classification (NCBI taxonomy): domain Eukaryota; kingdom Metazoa; phylum Arthropoda; class Malacostraca; order Decapoda; family Penaeidae; genus Penaeus; species Penaeus monodon. Next base: position 14,033,552 of record NC_051413.1, read on the forward strand.
ATACTCTGGCCCGGGTTTAAAAGGATATTTCCGGCGGTCGTTCTTTGGGGGTTCAGGAGGATACTCGGTGGTTCGTCTGGCGGTTCAGGAGGATATCCCGGGGGTTCGTTAGCGGTTCAAAGGGGATACTCCGGCGGTTCGTTGGCGGTTTAGGGGGGATATTCTAGCGGTTCATTGGGGTTCTGGAGAATACCGGCGGTTCAAACTGGCGGTTAGGAGGGACACTCTGGGTTCGTCTGGCAGTTCAAGAGGATATTCTAGCGGTTCATCTGGTGGTTCAGGAGGATATTCTAGCGGTTCGTCGGGCGGTTCAGGAGGATACTCGGCGGTTCAGGAGGATTTTCTAGCGGTTCATCTGGCGGTTCAGGAGGATACTCTGGTGGTTCGTCTGGCGGTTCAGGAGGTACTCCGGCGGTTCATCTGGCGGTTCAGGAGGATACTCCGGCGGTTCATCTAGCGGTTCGGGAGGATATTCCGGCGGTTGTCTGGGGGTTTCAAGGAGGATATTACGGCGGTTCGTATGGCGGTTCAGGAGGATATTCTAGTGGTTCGTCTGGGGGTTTCAGGAGAATACTCCGGGGGTTTCAGGAGGTTTTCCCGGCGGTTCGTTCTGGGGGTTTCAGCAGGATACTCTGGCGGTTCAGGAGGATATTCTAGCGGTTCATCTGGTGGTTAGGGAGGGTACTTCGGTGGTTCGTCTGGCGGTTCAGGAGGATACTCCGGCGGTTCGTCTGGCGGTTCGGGATACAAACAGTGGTCATCTGGTAGTTCAAGAGAATATTCTAGTGGTTCATATGGAGGGTTCGACTCATCTAGTGGTTCAGGTTTTTTGGCGGTTCCTTTGGAAGCTTCAGAGGGATACTCGGTGACCCCGGGTCTTTTGATTTAGCGATCATTAGTGGTTCAGAATACTTAGCGGGTCATCAAACGGGTATTCTAGCGGTTCTCCTGGCGGTTCTGGAGGATACGCCGAGGACTTCTGGATCATTCGACTTCGGCGGTTCATCCAGCGGATCGGGATATTCCGGGGGCTCATCTGGTGGTTCAGGCGGATATTCCGGCGGTTCGTCTGGAGGATTCGACTTTGGAGGTCATCAGCGGTTCTTCAGGAGGGTTCAGCTCCGGCGGTCTGGCGGGTCACTCGGAGGCTATTTACCTCCTGCGAGGAGGAAGGAAATAGCCCGGCTGCGCCTTCGTGCCTTCGGCGAGTGAGGAACCCCGGGCTGTGAGCGGCGTGGAAGGGCGGCCCCGTTTCTCTCAGGACTTAATTATTTGTTAAATAACATACGATAATATTAAAACTTTTTATTTTGCGACCGTATTTTTTCTTAACGGGAAATTCCTTACACATACATGTCTTATTTCACGAGGAAATTATAAGGAAATTTAGTATCTTTTGAGTTATTGAGGTTACAATTAAACACCATAAATATTTGAAACTGTTTGGGAAGAAAAAATTT
>NC_051413.1:14036652-14036811 GCF_015228065.2 Penaeus monodon
TTCCCCTGCTTGTTAGGGGGACTAACCGGAGCGTTTCCGTTTTTTCCCGAAATTTGGGCATATCTCTAGGGTTTTAAGAGGGATATCAAAGTATTTTAAAATCCCTCTTTCTCTCTCTCCCTATAAACACACACAACAAAACAACCTATGCGTATAGTA
>NC_051413.1:14037178-14038214 GCF_015228065.2 Penaeus monodon
TGAAGTACATGGTTTTACTCTCCATTTTCTCTGACCATGAGAATTAAGCTCTGTTTTTCCCTCCTAGCGTAATGACTTTCATACTGATAGTTTCATACACTATGCTATGTTTAATTGTTTGATTTTCTCCTAAGCATGATAGTGCCATAATAGCCCATGGGTCCTGGTGCATTGTCATCTGGCACTGTACACTTAAATTTTAAAAATAATGGATACTAATAGGTTTTCTCCAACGGGAATATGCGTACCCTTGGGGTTATACCCGAAGGTTATCAGGGAGTACGCCACGAACAGGCGTCTCATGGAGTCCAACAACGCTTGGAAAGAAAACTATCACTATCATGTTGAGTTAATTAATCTGCAACGCAATATTGAAACGCACTGGTAATTTAGTTACATCATAAAACTGCGACATTATTAGTAAAGTCTGTAAAGTAGAAATTCGACGTTGAAAACATTTCGGAATGGAAGTTTTGTATCAATGTCGTTGGTCTCTAACACATACAAATCATCTATAGTAAATAAGAGTAAGACAGAAACTGTGCGAAATTATGTTGATTTATTTTGAAATCGTGTAGACAGGTGCTATTCCCCCTGTATGATAAGGGGCAACGTGCTTTTGGCTACCTACACGGTATGGATTTAGTAGCATACTGTTTTGTAATAACTCACAGCACATTTCGTCAAATTGTGGCCCTTATTTTCTACTTACCTATACAGTTGTCAGTACAAAAACCCGTTACCCAAAAGAAAACACTGAAATTCTCAGTATTACTTTGATTGCTAGGTTTATGGCTGAGTTGTGTTCTATGTAGTATTACCCTCGTATGGCATAAAGACACATCTTATTATCATTCGCGTTTCTTTTCTCTAATTGCAAGAATGCTAAAAAGGTAAGTGTAAAACGGGGGGCAAGAAGTTGAAAACCCCTAATAAATGATATCTCCTGATCAAGGTATACCCAAGTAAAACCCGACAAATTGAAATAAGATGTTCAATAAACTATCGCATAATACCCCTCTAACCATAATAAAAT
>NC_051413.1:14041287-14041540 GCF_015228065.2 Penaeus monodon
CTATCACTGAAATTAATTAAATGAAATATGTAGACATGCATTTCGCCATTCAAAAGCGAAAGCGTGTTTGAATTTCGGACGTTTGTAAAACCGGCTAGCCTTGTGCGAGGCTCCAGCCGCATGTCTCAATATTTACTCATTCACGGCTGCTGGAACACTCAGAATGAAGCCTTAGAGAAAAGGATTTTAAGCCTTTTTGCTCTGATGGGAAAGTTGCGCCTTGCCCTAACGGCATGTTTAGCCAACAAGCATT
>NC_051413.1:14041565-14042059 GCF_015228065.2 Penaeus monodon
TGGGAGTATATAAGTCAAAGCAAAATCTGGCAAGGCACATTCATCTGCTCTCCAGACAGGATGAGGGTAAGACCTAGCGCCTCGAACGGGGTCGGCGAACTTGTTTCTAGCTATTTCGTGCTACAGTCGCAATAGCTGTTTAGGCCTGTCGCTGCTTAGCGCGTCATTTGTGCCTTCGCGCTGCTTAGCTTATCTTCTGCTTGATTTTCAGCGTGTTCGGTCTGCTCCTCCTGGCGCTGGCACTCCTCGTCGGCTGCTCGTCCGCCACCTACGGGAACGGCGGAGCTAGCGGCGGAGGCGGGTTCGCAGGTGGTGGATGCTCCGGCGGTGATTGCGGAGGCTCAGGAGGCTATGACGGAGGATCGGTCGGAGGAGGTGGATGCGCCGGAGGTGGGTGTGGAGGATCGTCTGGTGGATACTCTGGTGGATCAGCAGGAGGAATAGGTGGTGGATTCGGTGGCGGCGATTCTTCTAGTGGAATTGGAGGTGCATTT
>NC_051413.1:14042098-14042939 GCF_015228065.2 Penaeus monodon
TCCTCTGGTGGATATTCCGGTGGATCATCTGGGGATTGGAGGAGGATTCGGTGGAGGGGATTCTGGTGGAGGTGGATTCGGTGGAGGAGGATCCTCTGGTGGATATTCCGGTGGATCATCGGGTGGAATTGGAGGTGGATTCGGTGGAGGAGGATCTTCTGGTGGAGTTGGAGGTGGATTCGGTGGAGGAGGATCCTCTGGTGGATATTCTGGTGGATCATCTGGTGGAATTGGAGGTGGATTTGGAGGAGGTGGAGGCTCCTCCGGTGGAATCGGCGGTGGGCATGGAGGGGGGACCGGCGGTTCCCTTGGCGGGTACCTTCCACCTTCAAGGAGGTAATCCTCCTGAAAGCCTTCTCGTCCACCTGAAGAGAAGTACTGGTCATGTGGTAAAGTCGCTAACTTCTGTAAGTTTATTTGATATGTTTCGTGTCATTCATCAGAGAGAGCAATGCTCAAATATTTGTTTGATAAAGTAAGTACGACTTGTCCCATTTATCAAAAGGTACTGTATAAAATAAATCCGTTGTGTATTCCCTGATATGGCAAAAATAAATAAATATATTATATAAAAGCGATAAAGTGATGGTATTTAACCTCTTAATAGTTTTCACAAACCGTGCAATCCGTGGCAAATCTTTCCCAAGCGTTTATGGAGAAAAGAAAAACAAAAAGCGAAAGCAAATGAAAGCAACTGCAGTGCCAGGAACAAAAGTCTCTATTAGATCAAAGACATACTGGTGTAATTTTGTCACTAGCTTGTCATGCCAGAAGCTTGTTATTTTTTACTTTATTTATCATGAGTTTTTAATGTTTTTTATTTATTTACCTTTTATCAATC
>NC_051413.1:14043046-14043960 GCF_015228065.2 Penaeus monodon
GTGTGTCTGGCCTTAGATTTCGAGCATTTTAGCGGATTTTGCACAAATCCACAAAAAAAATCACTTGTAATCCTTCTAACCTAACATAACCTACACCATTAAATTGAAAACAAAAATCAATTTATTTTTTATATCACTGAGCAACTGCCTCGAACTTAAGCGACAACTATTGCTGAATATGAAATAACAGAGAGAAGACGTGCAAGATATATCGTACGTATTCCTGGTATATGTCAACGGCTGACGTCGACGAGCAGTTCTTTGGCTGTAGGGTGAAGAAGAGGCATTAGGAGGAGAACAACAGAGAACCATAACTTATCTGTCTGTAGCACTTTTTGGGAGACAAATCTGGAAGCATGCTGTATAAGAAATGAATTATATTATTGTGAAAGGATCTATAACTCCTTTCTACATAAGATATAGCAATGGGAATTTCAAAAAGGGATCCGGCCTTGTCCGAGTATTGCGTTTATACACTCGGAGCCTTTCGAGATGAACTTTATAAATCAAAGAAGTAAAGGACAAACTAAAACGATCCCATCCCACTCTGTGTTCCTTTTTTAAATAATTATGCATTTTCCATTACAATATATGTTAACGTGAAGTATCTCACTCGACCTTCATCTTTATCATGTTTATCCCGGAATACCAGCACATGCAGTAGCTTACCTGCGCACAAACTGCAACCTATTTCGGCAATGTTTATAAAACGTGTAGGGTGTTTACTTGAGGAACGGCAGTAGGGGGGGGGAGGCTCTCTTTCCCTCCTCAATGTACTTTCAAAAGGGCCTCCAATTGAGTTAATCATCTTTCAGGGTTGTCAAAACTTTTAAATAGAATTGTGGTGAGGTCAAACCACATCGCCGGAAAGATATCTCAGCATTTGCAAATGGCACTATATACTGTACAAGATG
>NC_051413.1:14050662-14051694 GCF_015228065.2 Penaeus monodon
GATGGGTATTATGCGATAGTTTATTGAACATCTTATTTCAATTTGTCTGGTTTACTTGGTATACCTTAGATCAGGAGATATCATTTATTAGGGGTTTTCAACTTCTTGCCCCCCGTTTTACACTTACCTTTTTAGCATTCTTTGCAATTAGAGAAAAGAAACGCGGAATGATAATAAGATGTGTCTTTATGCCATACGAGGGTAATACTACATAGAACACAGACTCAGCCATAAACCTAGCAATCAAAGTAATACTGAGAATTTCAGTGTTTCTTTTAGGTAACGGGTTTTTGTACTGACAACTGTATAGGTAAGTAGAAATAAGGGGCCACAATTTGACGAAATGTGCTGTGAGTTATTACAAAACAGTATGCTACTCATCCATACCGTGTAGGTAGCCAGAAAGCACGTTGCCCCTTATCATACATGGGGAATAGCACCTGTCTACACGATTTCAAAATAAATCAACATAATTTCGCACAGATTCTGTCTTACTCTTATTTACTATAGATGATTTGTATGTGTTAGAGACCAGACGAGCAGTTGATACAAAACTTCCATTCCGAAATGTTTCAACGATCGAATTTCTACTTTACAGACTTTACTAATAATGTCGCAGTTTATGATGTAACATAAATTACCAGTGCGTACAATATTGCGTTGCAGATTAATTAACTCAACATGATAGTGATAGTTTCTTTCCAAGCGTTGTTGGACTCCATGAGACGCCTGTTCGTGGCGTACTCCCTGATAAACCTTCGATATACCCCAAGGGTACGCATATTCCCGTTGAGAAAACCTATTAGTTATCCATTATTTTTAAAATTTAAGTGTACAGTGCCAGATGACAATGCACCAGGACCCATGGGGCTATTATGGCACTATCATGCTTAGGAGAAAATCAAACAATTAAACATAGGATAGTGTATGAAACTATCCGTATGAAAGTCATTACGCTAGGAGGGAAAAACAGAGCTTAATTCTCATGGTCAGAGAAAATGGAGAGTATACCATGTACTTCACGTTTTCATC
>NC_051413.1:14052028-14052094 GCF_015228065.2 Penaeus monodon
AGGGAGAGAGAGAAAGAGAGGGATATTAAATACAATTTGATATCCCTCTTGAAATCCGTCAGAGAT
>NC_051413.1:14053861-14055627 GCF_015228065.2 Penaeus monodon
ATTTTCTTCCAAACAGTTTCAAATATTTATGGTGCTAATTGTAACCTCAATAACATCAAAAGATACTGAATTTCCTTATAATTTCCTCGTGAAATAAGACATGTATGTGTAAGGAATTTCCCGTTAAGAAAAATACGGTCGCAAAATAATAAGTTTAATATTATCGTATGTTATTTAACAAATAATTAAGTCCTGAGAGAAACGAGGGCCGCTCGTCCACGCCTCACAGCGGCGTTCCTCACTCGCCGAAGGCAACGAAGGCGCAGCCGGGCTATTTACCTCCTCGCAGGAGGTAAATAGCCTCCGAGTGACCCGCCAAGACCGCCGGAGCTGAACCCTCCTGAAGAACCGCTGGATGAGCCTCCAAAGTCGAATCCTCCAGACGAACCGCCGGAATATCCGCCTGAACCACCAGATGAGCCGCCGGAATATCCCGATCCGCTGGATGAACCGCCGAAGTCGAATGATCCAGAAGATCCCTCGGCGTATCCTCCAGAACCGCCAGGAGAACCGCTAGAATACCCGTTTGATGACCCGCTAGAGTATTCTGAACCACTAGATGAATCGCTAAAATCAAATGACCCGGAGTCACCGGAGTATCCCTCTGAAGAGCTTCCAAAGGAACCGCCAGAATAACCTGAACCACTAGATGAGTCGAACCCTCCAGATGAACCACTAGAATATTCTCTTGAACTACCAGATGAACCACTGTTGTATCCTGAACCGCCAGACGAACCGCCGGAGTATCCTCCTGAACCGCCAGACGAACCACCGAAGTACCCTCCTGAACCACCAGATGAACCGCTAGAATATCCTCCTGAACCGCCAGACGAACCGCCAGAATATCCTCCTGAACCGCCAGATGAACCGCTAGAATATCCTCCTGAACCGCCAGACGAACCGCCAGAATATCCTCCTGAACCGCCAGACGAACCGCCGGAATATCCTCCTGAACCGCCAGATGAACCGCCGGAGTATCCTCCTGAACCACCAGACGAACCATCAGAGTATCCTCCTGAACCGCCAGATGAACCGCTAGAATATCCTCCTGAACTGCCAGACGAACCATCAGAGTATCCTCCTGAACCGCCAGATGAACCGCTAGAATATCCTCCTGAACCGCCAGATGAACCGCTAGAATATCCTCCTGAACCGCCAGACGAACCACCAGAGTGTCCTCCTGAACCGCCAGAGTATCCTCCTGAACCGCCAGATGAACCGCTAGAATATCCTCCTGAACCGCCAGAATATCCTCCTGAACCGCCAGACGAACCGCCGGAGTATCCTCTTGAACCGCCAGAGTATCCTCCTGAACCACCAGATGAACCGCTAGAATATCCTCCTGAACCGCCAGAATATCCTGAACCGCCGGAGTATCTTTCTGAACCGCCAGATGAACCACCGGAGTATCCTCCTGAACTGCCGGATGATCCGCCAGGGTATCCTCTGGAACTACTGAAACTGAACCCACCGCATCCGCCTCGTCCACATCCTCCGCCCCTGGTACTACCCCCGCTCCCGTAGGAGGCCAGGCAGGAGGAGGCCAGCAGGCCCACCAACAGAGCAACCGCCCAGCGTCCCTGGAAGCGAGAAAATGGACTTTTAACCAAGGAGCTGTCCTTATCGTGACCTTCATTCAGCATTCATGTGTCTATGTGAGCTTTATTCATATAAACACATATTACACATATATTCACTCCTATTCCGTTGTGAGTAGGAGTGAAAAGATGGTGAGAGAATATGTGTATGTGCATTAGTCTCCTTCC
>NC_051413.1:14055656-14055900 GCF_015228065.2 Penaeus monodon
TTATGGCAACCTATCTATTTATCCTTCTTGTGTATGTTAATGAGTTTGAACGTATTTGCTATCATGCTATGTGTTTCTGGGGCCTTGGACCATCGTTTTTCTCAAATCTCTTCACACCCTGCCCTAATCTTTGCACTATAGTGCGTTACCAAATGTACTTAATTACGCGTTTACTATTGATTTCAATCCTTAAACCGAGAAGGCATTCGAACATGTAAAGCGTGATAGTTGTGACGTCAACAAA
>NC_051413.1:14057432-14057658 GCF_015228065.2 Penaeus monodon
TAGACGCTCATTGTCATCTTCAAATGTATAAAAAAAATTGCCCGTCGTCTAATGCGACCGCACTACGGAAGGGAGACCGAGCGCTGTAGGCCAGATAGTTGGACGAGCGTCGTGGGTAGGTTCGCTTAGCGCAAAAATTGTTGCTAGAATAGAATATCGAAAACAACGCAAATTATTACAGTAAGTTGTATAAGTTATTTTTTTCTAGTAAAATAGGGATTCGGAG
>NC_051413.1:14058322-14058569 GCF_015228065.2 Penaeus monodon
CCCTATACTTACCGACATATCGTAAGCAAGCTTGTGACATTTCGGAATGTTTTGAATGCCCTATTAGTAGTAACACAATTTACTGTAATAATTTGTGTTGGTTTCAATATTCTATTACTTGCAACAAAGTTTGTGCTTAGCAAACCTACCCACGACGCTCGGCCGACTCCTTAGCCGTAAAACGGCCGCATTAGACGTTGTGCAATTTTGTATACATCTGAAAATGAAAATGAGCGTCTAATGCGTC
>NC_051413.1:14058699-14058773 GCF_015228065.2 Penaeus monodon
TTAGTTCTCTCATCTTTTGTCTGAAATGGTGTTTATTAATGTTTTTATCCTATAATGAATATGTCATGTGTGTG
>NC_051413.1:14058941-14059586 GCF_015228065.2 Penaeus monodon
GGTTATTAGCACTTATGAAATTAGTTGAATAAGATACTACACAGGCCATCTTTTAAATTAATTTGTAATTTATTTATCGTCTGTGCCATTTTGCCTTACGGAGTAGAAACAAATAAAAAAATTTAGTATGGCCACATCTGGCATCTGATATTATATAAAGATGAGGTTACTGTATGAAATGTGGCCTTTTCAGTTGTTAGTTCGCAAATTATGGTTGGTCGTTTCATGAATTTCTAAAGCAGAAGTGAGGGGAGCTTTGATCTTGCGCCGACTTACCATGGCTGCTGAGGAATGGACACTGTCGATGGCCCCTCGACTCCACCTCTTATATCCCCAAAGTTCTTATCTTCAAGGCCGGTTCTGCGGGGGAATGACAGCATGAGAGAGCTTTGCCCTATCAGCATAAAGAGGGCGAAACCCCGAGTCATGATCGAGAAAATAACACCTATTGTTCATCATATTATGTCTGTTCAGATATGTGTGACTCCAATGAATGGCACGAGGGCAAGAAAAGAGGCTGAAGAGGGCGCCGGGTGTCAAGCCAGAATTCGCCGGACCGAGAGGGAGAAAGGGAGAGGAAGGATCCCCCCCTCTTCCTCATCGACGATTCCTACGTATTTTTTCGGGGTAGCTCTTACCGTATGA
>NC_051413.1:14060743-14061030 GCF_015228065.2 Penaeus monodon
TTCTTTTCCTTTCTCTCTCTTCAGATGTTCTGGGTATCAAAACACCTTTGAATTCCTATCTGTAGCTTTTTAGTGGACTACTCATTTGAAAGCGAAGCAGGAAATTGGCGGAAAGTGGAGCCGCCAAAGCATGAAATTTTAAGGTTGACAGCGTTATCATTCTTGATTATTTTTCTACTTCATTTCCAAGGATGGACTTAGTAATGCACTGATTTTTTCATTCATTACACAGTTATTTCCCCATACCAAGTTTGTCCTCTAAATGTCAGAAACAAGCATACGAACTA
>NC_051413.1:14061122-14061512 GCF_015228065.2 Penaeus monodon
TTTCTCCTTTTTTACTATTATTACTGCAACTATGTACTTAGTCAACAAAGTACATAACACTGCATTTTCATGGAGACATATTTTTTTACGTTCACGAGTGTTCTCCAGGTTCTAAGAATGTGAAATATAAAACCAAATGAATAAATCCACATTTCCTGAGAGCCGGACGAGACGCCATCCATTCCGTTTGCACTCTGGTTATGAAGCCGAAACCTCGCCTTACTCTCATTCGCACGACGTGGCAGGGGGTCTATGGCGGGGCCGGCCGCTCGCTCGGACGCCCCGCGGTTCAACCCGCTGCTCCGGGAAGGCTCTTCACGCCAGTGTATTGTTCGGCTTCGTCGCGCCGCTTAATTTCCTATTGTTGGTCTTTAAGTTTTTCTCTCATCT
>NC_051413.1:14062034-14062304 GCF_015228065.2 Penaeus monodon
TTTTTAACCCTCTTCCTTGGATTTTCGCACAGAAAGCAATCCAGCAAAGCCATTTCCCGGCCTGAGACTTTGCACACTTCATTTCCTTGCCGACCTCCCGTCTGCGCCGAGTCTCCCACAGTCAACAGGAGTTTCAGGCGCATTTCATTCAAATTGCTGATAAAAGTAAAGGTCCCTCTTGGGTTTCTTGTAGCTGCAAGGACGCGGATGATCACAACTAGAAGTGGAGTGGAAAGTGTGCGTGATCGTGCTTACGAATGCATTCTATTG
>NC_051413.1:14062333-14062659 GCF_015228065.2 Penaeus monodon
GTGTGTGTATAGTTTTCCCACTGCCTTTCATAATATTTTCTCTTGAGTGATTGTCCCTTTCTCCCGCAAATGCATGCACTCACTCTTTTACGCACGATAGCGCAACTAAATAGCTACGGGCGCACGCTCGCTCCTATTTACTTCCGCAGCCTTCGTCTCACCCTTAGCACTCGCCAGCAATGCATCACTGGCGAGCGTCCCTCATTCGTATGTCTCCAGAAGCACATCGCACGCACTTCACATCCGACTTCCGCCTTATTTAACATCCGATAACACTGCACACAGTTCACACGAGACTTATTGGTCCCATGCTTATTGGCACTAAC
>NC_051413.1:14063083-14063304 GCF_015228065.2 Penaeus monodon
CAATTAGGAGAAAAAAATGTTAATGGGTAAAATCGAAAGCCACTTACCGATTGGAATGACACATGCGATCAAGAGCACAAGAGCGGAAGAGCGAACAGCAGCGCGAGAACTGTATTAGAACAATGCTGTTTGGAAAATATGTGAGAATCATTCCATGAATCGCACTTCCTGACTCAGTAGGAACTACCATTCATATATGTGAAATCACATAATTCTAAAAG
>NC_051413.1:14064635-14064705 GCF_015228065.2 Penaeus monodon
CTCTTATTCCATGCGATCAAGGAGTTTTGCCAGTCATGCTTTTTGTAAAGTTTATGCAAAAGGAGCGTTT
>NC_051413.1:14064951-14065211 GCF_015228065.2 Penaeus monodon
GTTTAAATAAGTTCAGATATATCAGGGCCAGCTCCAATTTCTTGATTATGAAAAGAATCTTCTCGACATACCGGGAGCTCTTTAGTATGTACTGAGGCAGGACAATGCAGGAAAAACCGGCTCTGAATTATAATAGATATCACAAAATAAGCGAAATAAGATATTAGTACATAAAAAACAAGAAAAATATGTCCAAAAGAAAAGTTCAGACAAGCTCACTGTAAAGAGTGAAGCAGGTAGTTTACAGGACCGTAAACAGC
>NC_051413.1:14087066-14087339 GCF_015228065.2 Penaeus monodon
CGAGTACACGTCACACTCGCGAGTCTCGACTTTACTAGTGTAATTAGGAAGCTGTACCTAAATGCTTCGTCCAATAGTATTTGAGTGAAATCCCTCTGCAGATCGTTCACAACAACGTTTGTATGGAATTCCTCCGTTAACAACCCAACTAGCGTCCCCGTGCGCGGGGTCTTTAGTGATCAGGCGCCCACAATGCTCAAATCGCTGGTTTCCTCTTTTTAGACTTCAAACCTACCTGCTCCGATTTGTTGATAAACAAATTCTCCGGCAAGG
>NC_051413.1:14087577-14087867 GCF_015228065.2 Penaeus monodon
TAGTGAAAGGTTTATTATAATTACCTATAAAATCTCAGAATATGATTGAATTATATCTTAATATTTCCAAGTCGCCGATCCTTTTAACTTCAAACATGTTTACATTGCCTTTCCTTTACCTTTACAATAATCATTTTGGTGAGGAACTCATTGAAACATTGATAAAGGGTTCAAATCAGGATTATATTTTAAAAAGAACCAAAAACAGTAAAATGGTAAATGGTTGAACCATGTGGGGGGGGGGGGGGTTATTTCCGCATTAATAAAAATTGGAATTACTTGAAAAGCAC
>NC_051413.1:14087915-14088232 GCF_015228065.2 Penaeus monodon
GAGGCACCGGGATTTCCTAATAATGGCTCTAAACTGCTAGCCTGCCCACTACGACCTGTCTATCACCGCGCGTACACAACCACTTACGCTGATCAGCTGAACCCTGTCTCTCCGGCCTCCTTGCCTCAATCACCCCCTCGAGCAGAAGACCCGACCGTCACCACCTAAGGTGGCTAGATCAACTTTGACCCCGCCCATTACCTTGGCCGACGGTTCTCTCACGGGTGCTCCACATTTTAAGAAGTAAAATGTTGCATATGTGCTCTAATAAAATATCCCTAGACTTAAAACCATTCTAAAATTAATAAAATATGTGA
>NC_051413.1:14090005-14090168 GCF_015228065.2 Penaeus monodon
GGACGTCGAGAGCTGATTTGGCGACGAGTAGAAAGGCCCTGCAACATGTCTATGATAATAAGAGTCATCTGTAAACTCTTTTTGTATGTTAACATACACCTTGTTACCTCTTCAATACTTTACAATCAATTTTGTCAGAAAATGTAAGTGGTTTACTCTTTAC
>NC_051413.1:14091449-14092012 GCF_015228065.2 Penaeus monodon
ACAGATTCGTTACCATATCCATTATTTTTAATACTTTCATGAATTCCCTCGACATTCGTATCGTTATCCTTATAACTTCATTCATTTTATTGATGATGTCAATATTGTTGATAACAATGCACATCCGTTTCCATGGAAACTGATGCATATGCAGCACGTTTATGATTCGATTCATGTGTCCGTGTTTTGCGCTCGCGTTCGTGGATTTCCCGCGCAGCCAGAAGCGGCGGCCGCAGTTCCAACGACAGCTGCTGCAAGGGTCGGGAAGCCCCAACCGCCCCGGGCACCTCCCACGGCGGCCGTAACCAGTTTCGCAGCTTTTGTCGAGTCATTATGGACAAAAACAACGTTTTTCTCCGCTGTGTTGGGATTACCGTATGTATGTCTGTAAATTTCGCATTCCCCATGGAGAAGGGTTAAAAGTTGTGATGGCAAAGTTCAAAAACATAAATAACAAGGAGCCGGCAGATTTAAGAATCATTATATATTCCTAACGCGTTTGGATGCCGGATGTTCCTTAATATGTAAGTCTGGGGATTCACTCCTTGTTCTATCTGCAATAT
>NC_051413.1:14093069-14093235 GCF_015228065.2 Penaeus monodon
GATTGACTAATCACGGAGGGCTTTTTACGGCAGTGTTTGCATGGTATTTATTAGCAGTAACCTCGAGTTCATATTGCGTATCAAGAGTAAGTCATAAAAGTTACAACACGCGCCACGAGGGTCTTGGGTTCTCCGGTGTCTGGGGTTGCGATTGTTTCTCATTCAG
>NC_051413.1:14094537-14095408 GCF_015228065.2 Penaeus monodon
AAGGTCTTGATTTTACTCAGTGGGTGGATTTTTAGGTTTCATTTTCACTGAGTTTTTCTTTGTTTTTTTCGGCCTCTCTCGTTTTTCTCTTTCCCAAACAAAGTTTATGCATGAAATGCTGCCTCACTGCTTACCTTCCTCTTAAAAATTAACGATATAATTTTCCTGACCGTGATAGTGAATATAACGTAACTCATGACGGAAGGAGAACTCTGAAAATGCAAAGCAAATTATCGGAACACATTCTGAAGAAACCGATGGAATTTGTCTTGTTTGCTCAAAGGAGAAAGTTTTAAAATAAATGAATCGACCCGCTCAGTGTCTGCGAATACCAGTCTGTTGCAAATGTACCAATGTTACATTTACAGTGTTCAGGGGGTGCATAGTCGTCTCAGTGAAAGAGTCTCTACATGTAATTATTTTCACACGTTTTCCTCTTTTTTCTCTTAAAAAGCTGTATATAATTTATAATAAGTTGTTTTACTGCTGACATGATGGTATGCCTGCCATCTGCTCAAGTATAGGAAAATATGTTTTGCCAAAATAAATATGATCCCGTCTGAGTAGCTGCAGTAAGTGTTTTGAAAATCATGAACTATAAATTTCTAAATGTCAACAGAAACTGAGCTATTTGACCCGAGCTGCTGAACAAGTCAGTGTTCATGATACTTGCTGATATTGTTCAAGGGTCATAGAAAAAAAAATCAAAACGGCCAAAGAGTAAAAATAGGTCGAGAATCTTGCTCTGTATGAAGACAACCGTGGTAGGGCATGACTGTAGGTAGTGAACGAATATTTAATATCATAAATGAAGAACAGTAATTTCATGGACAGAAATAGGAAAGTGAGAAATAATTAATGTTTAGGAAGT
>NC_051413.1:14095730-14096110 GCF_015228065.2 Penaeus monodon
GACAATTTCTCATCGTTTTTCTCCAAATGGAATGAAAGGGAAGGCGTTTCGAAGGCTGCATGAGTCCTTACTATTCGACAGTCGTTCGAGGTCGCAGACAAGCTGCATATGGCTGTTGTTCTCACCAAAGGCGCTTTGAACTCGCGCTTCGTGTCCTCTGAGTCCGTTAGCGTCCTTGTAACGGCAACTGAAAGGCAACTGCTTCGTAGCAGAAACCATCAGCTGTTGCAGGTATTGCAAAAACGCTGAAACTGTCGGACAACCGTAAAGAAAGAAGAAAAAAAATGCGTTTCTGGTCCAAACTCTTTGGGTATTTTACACGTCACTTTAATATACGTGATATTTAGACTACACATAGCTATCTTGACCTTTTTTGAATA
>NC_051413.1:14096165-14096290 GCF_015228065.2 Penaeus monodon
CAGCTAAAGGTTTCCTTTAGTATTGGAAAGGATTTATATTACTAATTTCAAATTTACATGAGTGAAAAAAAAATGATAATAATAAGAACAAAGCTCGAAAATATGTAGATAACCCTCCGAGGAAG
>NC_051413.1:14096766-14097410 GCF_015228065.2 Penaeus monodon
TTTCACCCTCATTCATTCTCACTTTCATTCTCTTCGGAAATCATTCAGCGACCCATGGTAGTCGGTAGATAAGGGGGGGGGGGTGCTTTCATGTTTTTCTATGGTACTTGGCCTTTGCAGAGCCAATTATGCCAGGGAAGTTCACTTATACCTGAAACTTTCTAGCGGAGGGAGAGGTGTCTTGTCCTTTGAGCGTCGGCATGTCTTGCCTACAGATGTTCATTAATTCGGTCATTGCTCATCATATATAAAAAAAGGACTGAAAAAAACAACAACAAAATTTAGTTATCATAAAAATATGACACTATCCATTTAAATATATATCCATGTACAAATCTTCGTTTATCATAAAATTAACAATATATCAAGTTATTCGACACAAGTAAGAATAACCACTGTGATTAGTGAAAAAAAATCTTTTCCTACTTCAACATTTCCTTTTCACTCTATCTGTCACCCATGTCCTTCTATCCAATTCAACTTGATAGCTAAATTAAATCGACCAAGAACGTGATATCAGGAATGTTCTAAAAAGATCCACTTTCACTTTCATTATGCTTATCATGTTCGTATACGAATCGCAGTTGCTCCAATATGACTATGACTTTAGTGATGCTCTGAAACTCCATTGTTGTTATTAGTCC
>NC_051413.1:14097544-14097739 GCF_015228065.2 Penaeus monodon
GTCAATAAGTGCTTGACTGCCTGTATTCCAGGCAATTCCATTCCCTCCCGCTTGTCTTCGTAGCGGTGGTGCCCGGGAGGCCATTAGGCTGGAAAACGGGAAACGAAGAAAGCTCCTAGTACCCGAGAACATAAAGAAGTCCTTGGGAATGACAGGTAGGAGCTAGGGCCGGGTGTGTGTGTGTGTGGGGGGGAG
>NC_051413.1:14097785-14098016 GCF_015228065.2 Penaeus monodon
ACCCGTGTTGTGTCTGTCCTTCCACGCTACCATTGTACTGTGTGCTGTCTCATGAAAAGACAGTTTGTACTTCAGAGTGATTTATAAATAATTTCACTCTCATTTCGTTTTCCTTTAAATAATCCTTGTCTTCTCTTCAGGACCCATTCCTAACCAGTTCTTTCCATCGGCCTTTTATTTTGTGTTCTTCTTTCCATTGCCTCCCTATTCGTGATCTTACTTGAAATGTTT
>NC_051413.1:14098577-14098742 GCF_015228065.2 Penaeus monodon
CATTCACACCCCTCCCCCCAAACCTCAATTCCCGTCAAGGCCGTTTGTCGTTTGTGCTTCGTCATTCAACATGGAAAACCCAAAAGCTTAAGCCCTGTATGATATTCCTGCCTCCACCAAGGGAGATATTTTATATTATGGCTTCAATACATCAGTCTTAATATG
>NC_051413.1:14099667-14100076 GCF_015228065.2 Penaeus monodon
AAGTGAAGACCTATTAGTTCAATTTATTGTATTATGTGTCATGGACCTAGTCGTTCCAATATTATTTTCAAGAAGGGATGACATGTTTGTGATAGCAAGCAGCGTTTAGTTGTCAAGTGATCCAACTCATTTTCAACATTTTTAATGCTCGGTGGATTATCTTTCTTAAGTATTTTCTTAACATTTATATGATATGCTCACGAGATGTTCATAGTTAGATTTTGCTTATCGGCTGAAATGAATTTTCCACATTTGTAATTTTTGTTAGCTTGCTTGATAGTGTGTTTATTTCATATTGCACATATAAAAAGAATATGTATATTTTATACTTGAATCTCAGTGCAAAGATTATTTCTCAGATATCAATATGATGTATAGTTAATTCACTTATTCCTTGTTTTCTCAGAAA
>NC_051413.1:14100631-14101018 GCF_015228065.2 Penaeus monodon
ATTTCTTGATTTTGCTCAACTATGAATATGTTCATAATTTCTTTTCTATCCACAGGCCTCTTTACATCCAGCTTTTCACATGGCTGTCAGCCTGTTGAAGTTATCCTACTCCTGTACCTGTAAAATGCTTCGCTTGACTTGGAAATTACTCTCCTTGGCCCCTCAACGCATACCCACCCACCCAAAGACACACACCTACCACACACGCAAATATGTGCGTGTGTGTTTGCCCGGAAATCATTTCCAGTATCGGTCTCCTCATGACGACAGAATATATATTATTTACTGTGAAAGTATGTAACTCATATGAGAGTCAGTCACGGAAGAAATGAAAGAAGTATATATACACTCTGTCCTTGTTTTTTTCATGTAATGCAATTTTAATGT
>NC_051413.1:14101662-14101760 GCF_015228065.2 Penaeus monodon
CCTGCAAGGACTAGAATGCTTTTGAGTTTCCCATGAACCATCGTTTTCTTTCTTGCCTGCGGAAAAGAACATCGACAACGTGCTTGTCGTCCAAGGCG
>NC_051413.1:14102138-14102243 GCF_015228065.2 Penaeus monodon
CTGATTTTCAATTACTTAGTATATAACTTCCGTAAAAATATTCTATATACACATGTGACTGCTGACTTCAAATCATATAATTTTGGTTTGATAAGATAAATGTAA
>NC_051413.1:14102371-14102477 GCF_015228065.2 Penaeus monodon
AGAAATTAGACCGTCAGTTTATGCATATTTATTATATAAACGACTGACCAAGAAAGACCAAGAAACAGGAAGGGAGAAAGAGAGAAAGGGAGGAGAGGTGTTTTAA
>NC_051413.1:14104547-14104992 GCF_015228065.2 Penaeus monodon
CAAGGTAAACAGCATCTGCAAAGTAATAATAATGTATATTCTCCGCAATCTCCGTCCAAATACACTGGTCGCCAATGACTTGTCTTCCTTCACAAGCACGACGACAGTCATTGCGGGTTCATGTCAGTCAAGAAACGTACGAGACAACACCAATGCGGTCGTGACTTACAAGAAATAAAACGAACTACTCATCTCTTTTTAAGATCCTGCGTGGCGAGTGCAAGACAATCAAAGATGGATGGAGAGTGGCATTCAGGTTATTATATAATCATTACAGGTTACATACAATAACTCCAGAAGATGACAGAAAATAAACACTCACGCAAACGAGCGTAAACACTCTCACACAGAATTATGATTTATATTTGCTATGAATATATATACCTAATACAAAAATCTAATATTTTCTTATGAATGGAAATTTTATTTTAACATTAAACGTTAA
>NC_051413.1:14105146-14105500 GCF_015228065.2 Penaeus monodon
GAGTGTAAAAGGATATGTGTTTTCTTATATGACGAAGACATAAGGGTGGAGTGAATTTGAAATACAAAATGTGTCTGATAATTATGTGTTATTTCTATTTCTTTCATGGCATTAAACTAAATGGCTTATGAATTAAATTTCCGTAATGTTTTGCTGGTCATATTATAGTGGAAGAGTAGTGAAAATAATTTCTATATCTCTTCTGTCGATTATTATTTGCTTAATAGCACAAAGTTAATGAAAATTTCGGAAACTCGTTGATAAAAGTATATGAAAATTATAGATATGTTTTAAGTGAAATTCCATTTCAAGGAATATTATCTAATTCACACAAAAAAAATTAAACTGTATTAT
>NC_051413.1:14108846-14109094 GCF_015228065.2 Penaeus monodon
CTTTATTTTTGTAATAGCAGTATGACTGATGTTGAAATCTCACCATTTACTGTGTTAGTTATTAGCTATAATAATACTATTTGTTAAGAATAGCACCAGTATGCATGCATACTTATAAATTGGAATGAGGTTATCATTTCCCATGCTGACTAAGGTTTATTATGGCTTTAAGTCCCGTGGCCCTGAATTCTCCAGGTGTCATCGAAATGTTACAAAGACTAGACTTGCAAGACTTCCCAGCGTCCATC
>NC_051413.1:14109119-14109230 GCF_015228065.2 Penaeus monodon
GAGTGGTAATACACAAAACATAATGATGGTGAAACAAAGTCATATACGCAGCACGTCGGGAGAATTGCGCTGTGACGAAATATCTGCAATGCGCGACTCCATCGGCTTCAT
>NC_051413.1:14109312-14109407 GCF_015228065.2 Penaeus monodon
TGCTTAGTTTTGTAGCTGTTATCATTATTTAAAAAAATATCGAGCAAATTTAGAGAAAAGAATACACCAGCACAGTAATGTTAACTATATCTCTT
>NC_051413.1:14110478-14110602 GCF_015228065.2 Penaeus monodon
GCTCACAAACTGCCTAACCGAATTGACTTTAGACCCTCGCATTATTATAGATATGTTGACGATACATTTCTTTTCACAGCTACAAGTTCAGAAATTCCTGCAGCATATAAACAGTCTGCACAAG
>NC_051413.1:14111958-14113647 GCF_015228065.2 Penaeus monodon
GGCTAAGCATCAACTATTCATATGGGTAGAGGCACGCTTGTAAATACTTGGAGGGAATCCGGTAAGCTAAGAATTTCGGCTAGACATCTGGCAGCTGTAGAAGCGAAGTGTCCTTGATCTCTTCTGTGAGGGCTGTGGTAATGTTGAGGTCGTAACTGTTGAATACTAGGGCAGCCCAAGATGTAGTGGATCAGAGGCTCATCAGTGATTGTGTCACACAAGGTACATGGCCTGGGGACTCTGAGGTCTATCTCCCAATTGCATCTGTATCCTAAGTGGAGTCTGTGGTAGACTGCAGCAGATTTCCTGGAAAGAGTGGTGACTGAGAATGGAGGATTGTAGTCGGTTACTATCTTGTACCACTTTGCTGATGGGGATCCTGCAATTATCCATGCACGGTGTTCTACTAATAAAACTTCATATGAGGCTCTTCGGACGTGTTTCTTTAACAGGCTGAGACTTGGGTAATGTGACCACTGATAGTGCTGAAACGTAGACTATTATTGGCAGAGATGTTGACATGGCTGGGGATCCACCAGAAGCTCAGGGTCTTTTCTTGTTCTTCCAGTTGCTGGATGTGATAGAGAATAGTTGTTACTAGGTTATCCGTGACTTGGTTTTCCTTAAGGGTCTGTAAGGCTGAGAGAGAGTCAGTGAAGATATGTATATCTGGGTGTGTAGTATATATTGCGTGTCTGAGAGCCAACTTGATGGCATACAGTTCAGTTTGTAGAGTGGATGCTCCATCCGACACTCGGTGTGCTATGCTCATGTCGTTGGTAACAATGGCTGCCCCCGATCTGCCAGTGGCCTGATCAACAGAGCCATCCGTGAAGATGATGAGAGTATCTTCTGCCCTCGGTGCATCTATGTTCGGCTCTAACTGTGATATCATGGTAGGAGTACACAGAGCTTTCATGGTACGAATGGTGTTGGTGTATTGATATAGTCCTGTCTTTCCATGGGGGTTTTGTTTGCTAGTGTGGGTGATTGGTATCTATTCCTCTTGCCGTTAGTATAGGTATTGTATTAAAGAAGTGGAATACTGCAGCTAACTTACGGTGCCATGTGAGGTTGTGGTGCAAATCTTGGTTATGAAGCATACGGCTGAATGCTATTAAGGGTGAAGGCCTGGCATGTGTAATTATCTTTGGTGTGGAGAGATGGTAAGCTAGTCTAGTCCATCTCGGGGCAGCAAGTATTGATCTCATGGCTCTATTCTGTATGGTTTCTAGAGAGATAATTTGGTCAGAGCTGAGTGTTCATAGTGCAGGCACACTATAGTCCACTAGGGATCGAATTGCATGTGTGTTGAAGAGGCTTAAGACTTCGAAACCAGTGCCTGTCTTACAAGAGGTAATGCCTTAAAATACAGAGGTGGGATTTTGTTCTTTCTAGTAAGAATCGTAGGTGTGTGGTGGTGGACAGTTCAGAATTGAAGAATATGCCTAGGCATTTATATGATGGAACCCTCTCAAGGGATATATTGCCTATATAGAGCTGGCAACAGTTTGATAGTCTTCTTATCTGGAGTGTTTTTGACTTATCTGGGTTAACTTTTAAACCAAGCTCTCTACACATATTTTCCAGCAGGTCTAGTGAGGTCTGTGCATTTATGTGATGGTTTGGGCCAGTAGTGACAAGCTGGATGTCGTCTGCATAGGCTAATAGCTGAACATCTGATGGATA
>NC_051413.1:14113719-14116193 GCF_015228065.2 Penaeus monodon
ATTCTCGAATTCGTAAGAGTCAGAAAATTCTCCCTGGAACCTGACTTTGGCTTGCCTTCCAGTCAGGTAGTCTTGTATCCAATGAAGGAGCCTCCCTCTGAGGCCTTTTTGTACTAATAAGGATAAGATGGCCTCTTTGTTGGCAAGTTCGAAAGCTTTTCCTAAGTCCAAGAAGACTACAATGCTGTCTTTTTCATTTATAAGTGATAGGAGTGTTATGATGTTATTGCCAGTGCCTGCACCTTTTTGGTATGCAAAGATTGTTGGTGGAAAATCGGTGCTGAGATGTTGCAGTCTGTTAAGTACAGCCCTCTCCATGGTCTTTCCTAAACGAGACAGTAGGGAGATTGGTCGAAAGTAGTTGGTGTCTTGTTTGGGAATTGGTTGGATGATTGCATGCTTCCAGGCTGGTGGTCGAAGACCCGTTTCTAGTGATTGATTAAATATCCTGAGAATAGCTGTCCTGCACCTTGAGCCTAAGTGGTTAATGTAGGAATGTGGGATCTTATCAGCTCCTGGAGCAGTATCTTTCTTGTGTGATATTGCATGTGTGAGCTTTTGCTCAGTAAAAGGAGAGTCGCTCTCGGCTTGAGTGTAGATTGCTTCTTGTATCTGTTGCTGTCTTATGGGAGAGAGTTGCTGTAGTTTTATAGTAATATTTGCCGGTAACTGGGAAGATGTGTTTCTTGCCGCGAACATGTCGCCTGGTCTGTTTGCTTCCTGTAATGGATGTGGGTGTGTGGAGGGCTTCGGTTTTCGTGATCCGGATGCTGTTCTGAGTTTATCCCACAATTCCCCGAATGTTGTGCTGGTGGAGATGCCCTAACACCAAGTAAGACATGCCTGATTTCTGATCTCTAGGGATCTCGCGATTGACTAGTCATCTGAGGGCTCTAAAGGATTCATGAATCTCAGGGGAATTTGTTTTCCTTAGTAGATTCCTGAATAGACGCATTCTTCTTTTGAGTTCTCGGATTCTCTCATAGTAGAACCAGCTGTCTTTGTGTGAGTGGTAGGTTGTGGCAATCTTAGGGATAGCTTTGTCGGCAGCTTCTTTAATGGCAGTGGTGAAATCCTGCTCATGCTGAGGTAGCTCTGCTCTGGTGGAGGAAGTGGTATGTGGTTATTGTAGCAAGGTGGTCAGAGGTGAGAAATGGATGAATTATCCAGTCTGCAGTGGACAATAAGGATGTGGAGAGGAAAACTATATATAAGACTCCGCCTTTGGTGTGTGTAGCTTGTCTGGCATTCATCAGTGAAATGTTTGGAAAGGAGTCTAGAAGTAGCTTGATATGTGTTTCTGTGTCATCTATTCTGTGAGCAGAGGGAGTGGAGGGGTTATTCCAGTCAGGGTGGTGTGCATCAAAGTCACCTAAGATGAGGTTGGTTTGTTTGCTGCTAAGCCAAAAAGTTCGTCGCGCTCTAATTCACAGCTGGGATGAGGTTTGTGATATACATTGTAGAGAAGTAGATCTGTATGATGTAAGGAGAGCTTAATGCCTATGCATTCAACTTGATCTCTGCATTCTGGTGCAGTTGTAATTAGTTGGCTATGGATCGAGCTATTGACAAAGATGGAAGTACCCCTACTTTGTTCAGGTATATGGTGTAGTTGTATAGTTCTTAATGATGCATGTTCCATTTTTGGAAAAGAAGGGTTTCTGCAGGACTAGAATATCAAAGTTGTTTTCTGCATTGGCTACTAAGAGGGTTGCAAGATTTGCTCTTCACCCAAGTATGTTCTACTGTAAGATGCAGAGGAATGAAGTCGATGAAACTGAAGTTGTATTATCCATTGGTTTGTAGTAATAGCAGTCAGTGGACTTAGGATTGCTGAGGGACTGGTTCACTAGGTACATAGGTACATTAAGAGGTTGTGGTCCAGAGGGTGAGTCTTCCTGAGGGATAACCTCTGTGGAGGAGGCTCGAAGTAGCTGTTGCTTGGGCTGAGATTTCTTATTTACTGAGGTTGAAGGTTGTGGGAGAGGCAGAAGTTTTGTGTTCACAGAGTCTGATGGTTGTGGGAAAGGTGGAAAGTCATTGGATGACACTGGGTTATCAGTGGAGTCTTGGGAGGTAATGGGAGGTATTGCCAACTGTTGTACAGTGGATTTGGTCTGTTGGTGTATAATGAGGGTCGTGACTATGTTAAAGGCAGAGATGACATTATCCACTAGGGCATGTAGAATTGAGGGGTTTACTGATTTACCGAGGGCCATAAGGCCAAGTTGGATGGTGTTGACCAAAAACTTGCTGATGACAGTATCATATGAGGAGGGAGATGTTGGTGGGCTTTGTAGCGCGGACGTGGTCGGTCGAACAAAGTCAGAGGAATTGAAGTTGTGAGCTCCAACTTGCGTGGCAGGATTGTCTGTGGTCATCTGGCGTGG
Source organism: Penaeus monodon (assembly GCF_015228065.2). NCBI lineage: Eukaryota > Metazoa > Arthropoda > Malacostraca > Decapoda > Penaeidae > Penaeus > Penaeus monodon. The sequence goes on from NC_051413.1 coordinate 14,116,110, forward strand.
GATGGATTTGTTCCAGTCATGGAGTTTCCTGGTGAATGTACATTGTGTTGGTGGTCCTTCAGGTGGATTATCTTTGGGGAGAAG
>NC_051413.1:14116438-14117454 GCF_015228065.2 Penaeus monodon
TAAGTTGATCTTTGTTGGTGGGGGTTTGTTTGTTACCAATAGGACTTGTCTTGTCTCATCTTTAGTGGATCTTGCGACACAATGGGTTGCCAAGACTATGTACGGTAAGTCTGTGCGGCGTTTGAGAGGAAAACCCTGTGGAACTTTTCTAAGATGACCTTAAATCTCTTAGGCAGTGTTGTGTGAGGTATTATGTTGACCACCTTGCCTGATGTAAGCGTTATAAGTGAGGATAAGAGGTCTCTTGTTGAGTCCGGATTTGCCGTGAGAACGAAATCGCCATCATCAGTAATGGAGGTGGTCACATCTAGAAATGGAAATTCTATTTCTATGGTGAATACGGCATCTACTGCTGTGTTGAAGTCAGTGGAGCTTGTGATGCGGAAACGAGGAGGTGAATTGGTCTGGTCAGAAGTCTGCTGCAGTGTTGTGGGTTGGTTCACATCCTTTTCTTTTTCCGGTTTGTTTCCTTGGCCAGTGGCTGGTCATCAGGAGCTGGGGGAGAGTCCATATTCTCCTTCTTCTTGGACTTCAGCATTAGAGAATGCTTGGAGTACTACCTAAACTCCCCAGTTTGTAACCTACTGGTAAAATGCTGCGAAGCATTCACACTAGGGAGTTTCTAACACTAACACAAGAAACCCTTCTCTGTGGCTTAAACCAGTCCGGCTATGGACCCCTCTTGTGGCACTGCCCGCAGGGTTCACCTTCACCAACAGAGGGGACACTAGTGTTTTCGTTTCTCCAAGCAATCTCACTTCACATGGTAGACAGCTCGTGTACCCTGCAGATGTCCTCAGCAAGCTTGTATATGTCTTGGTGTCGATGAAGGAATTAGGATGGAATTTCTTCCACAATAGCTTGATCTGTTGTCTCTGTATAGCCAAAGGCAGAATTTGTACCTTTGCTCAAGGCGTGTGCTAATTCTTTCGTCACGAGTGAGAAGGCAACTATGCCATGCGCTAGCGTGCCGGAGCACTCTATTATCCGACACAAATGTGTTCCCAAATTTTTTG
>NC_051413.1:14125644-14125808 GCF_015228065.2 Penaeus monodon
CTAATGAAATACAATCCAGGGCGTAGAAAGTATTGTTTTAGGTCGTTAACATGACAATGTAAAATTCTAAAAGACATTCATATACACACTGACAAAAAAAAGAAGGATGAGTCAGCACTTCTTTCCCTGATTCACGGGGCGATTTTGGCTCCCTGGGCGAGGGG
>NC_051413.1:14126431-14126741 GCF_015228065.2 Penaeus monodon
AAAATAAAAACCAGAAGTACGTAGCTGACAGTAATGTTCTGCAAGGCATAAAGAAAAAGAATCGAATGATTGTTCACAGCAGCATGAGAGATGATCGCTGCCAGACGTGCGTGAAGAAAACGGGAGGGAACGCCAGGGAGGAGGGAAGAGCGATGAGACAGCTCTCTTCAGTCTCCACGAAGCACAAGCTTCGCTCTCTTCTTTTTGACGCTTTTCAAAGCGTTGCCACGCTAGATGGCTCGCGTCGACCGAAAACGCACCTTTAACACAAAGTGGCAAACGTTATGAATGAAATACCACGGTCATATTC
>NC_051413.1:14131467-14131830 GCF_015228065.2 Penaeus monodon
CCCCTGATAACGGGGTGGGGTGTCTGGTGATTTTTCCCAAAAGGGGGGGGGTGAAAAACCTTTTACGGGGAAAAATGAGGGTTTTTATGGGGGGTAATCCACTCCAAACGTTTTGAGGCTGTGTGAGTGCCTTTTTTTTTTTTTGTTTTGGAAAGAGGGGGGAAAAAAAAAGAAAACGGTCGCGTGGCCCCGGGGAATAGGTAGAGGGGTGGCCCAAAGTGAAGGTTTCCCAGGGTTTGGTTTAAGGGGTTTTTTGGGGGATCTTTGGGGTTTGAAAAAAAATGATCATCGCCACAAAAAACCCCGGCAAAACCCGAGTTAAACCGGAAAAGAACGTTGAGCTTGGTAAAGGGGGGACAGTGG
>NC_051413.1:14131871-14132006 GCF_015228065.2 Penaeus monodon
CCTTCTGGCCTGGGTTTGGCCTGGCCTGGGTTTTTTGCAAGGAACACTGTTTGGCGAAGGACGGCAGGGGCCAATCCTTAACCCTTGGGCGCGGGGGAAGTATGGATCCTACCAAGGGTTGTAAAAAAATCCTTT
>NC_051413.1:14134107-14134357 GCF_015228065.2 Penaeus monodon
ACTGTATCCACCTGAGGAACCGCCTCCGAAGCCTCCACCAAATCCTCCACTGGAACGAAATACCTCCGAAGCTTCACTGAAACCACCAATGTATCCACCTGAGGAACCGCCTCCTTGTTCACCTCCGAAGCTTCCACTTGATCCACCTCCGAAGCCTCCACCAGAGCCTTTTGGTGCTCCAAGATTGAAGTTGATGCTCGCAGTGGCCCCCTGCTCCTCCTCCTCCACCGAAGGATCCTCCTATAGTATT
>NC_051413.1:14135453-14135555 GCF_015228065.2 Penaeus monodon
ATATATCTTTATTTCCCCCTTTTTGTCAATGCATATCCGTTTAAAGTTAAAAATAGCATGCTTGTGTTTTGTCACAAATTCAACATTATCATAAATTATCTT
>NC_051413.1:14135621-14135858 GCF_015228065.2 Penaeus monodon
AAGTTTTTTTTTCATCAGAATCAACATCTATTAAATATACAGAAATTATGCCGTTTTCATTTTAGAACACAAAGTGAAGGAAAAACAGTAGTAGCACCACAGTGAATATTTGGATGACTGCGTGTCATTTTTTTATTAATATCTTTTTTTTATTATTGGTTTCATAAGTAATATATAGTTTGAACCTCTTCTCGCGCTAAAGATAGCATGTAATTATCAGAAGAAAAGAAAATGGTC
>NC_051413.1:14136198-14136285 GCF_015228065.2 Penaeus monodon
AATTTTGTATTTTATTTATCTAGTGACTCGACATGTAATCTTATAACTTAAATATTTTACGCGGTTTATTGTAACAAAGAAATAGGC
>NC_051413.1:14136329-14136842 GCF_015228065.2 Penaeus monodon
TTTCTCCACAATGTGGCTTCCTCTTCTCATCTATCTTGGGGAAGGAGGGTTGGTTGCGATTTTCAACTTGACTCTTTGATGAAGCATCGCATGTATCATTCTTAATGAATTTTACGGAGCTAGGTTGCATTTGTAAGGCTAAGAATGTTCGGTGGCAATCATCAACCAACTAACATTAAACCCGGCTTTTTATTACACTAGATAGTGAAACTATTTACATCATCCAAATGCGGACTTCTATTCGCAATCTCAGATAAATTTCAGCTGGAGCCAGTTTTATTCGAATTTTTAGATTTTCTGTTGAATTATATTTAGAATTAGTAGATTCCATTCACATAGCAGCTATCAATACGGTGGCATTTATTCTAATGGTCGAGGTGGATCAAGCAAGAATCTAACAATTTGTACCACAGGCTCGAGTAATTTCATCGTAAACCGTCTCTAGTATTATCAAACTTTACATCCCAAATGCAAGGAAATCTAATCTCTATTCGATATCATCACGCCATTTAT
>NC_051413.1:14138679-14138942 GCF_015228065.2 Penaeus monodon
ACCGTGACGTTGTTCTTTACTTTCCTTCTTAAGTTAAGGATTTCCTCTTTCATCCATGGCTTCTGCTCCTTTCTGGCTCCCTCTTTTAAATTTGTTTGAAACATTTTGACTTTGTGTCAATTGACTTTCATTTGTTGCTTTTATTTTCGTTTCTACCTCTTTGTAAAAGTTTTCTTGAACTTTTTAACTTTTTCTAGTGTTTTTAGATCTAGCTTTGGAGAATAATTGTTACTGTTGCGTTACTAATCACCAAATATTAACTT
>NC_051413.1:14139121-14139633 GCF_015228065.2 Penaeus monodon
ACAGTAATGCATTTATACTTTTATTCATAAATATTAACAGTTCAAACTACATGTTTTAGTCTTGAAAAGGAATTCGTCTTCATTTGCCGTATCCCACAGAGGTAGCACCGAAGCCTCCGTCAGAAACGTCCATGTCCACCTCCGAAGTTTCCAATGGAACCACTACTTTATCCACCTGAGGAACCGCTTACGATGCTTCCTCCAAATCCTCCACTGCTACCGCCTCCGAAGCTTCCACTGGAACCACTACTATATCCACCTGAAGAACCGCCCCCGAAGCCTCCACTAAATCTTCCACTGGAACCGCCTTCTTGTACACCTCTGAAGTTTCCACTGGAACACCACTGTATCCACCTGAGTGACCACCTCCTTGTCCATCTCCGAAGTTTCCACTGGAACCACCTCCGAAGCCTCCACCACATCCTGCACTGAAACCGCCTCCTTGTCCACCTCTGAAGCTTCTATTAGAACCACCATTGTATCCACCTGAGGAACTGCATCCGAAGATTCCG
>NC_051413.1:14139782-14139895 GCF_015228065.2 Penaeus monodon
CCGTGTACATGCTTGCTACTGCCAGATAATTCCATGTACCCTCTGATGCCACGGAAATTTAACCTTTCTATTGGGTTACCACAATGCATAGCTGGATTAGCAGTAGGTATTCC
>NC_051413.1:14139955-14140528 GCF_015228065.2 Penaeus monodon
AACAAGCAAAGCCTTGTATTGAAAAATATCATTATCAATGATAAATTCTTTTTCGAATAAAATTGTAATCATAGTGCATGTATAGTTTTATTTATAAATATTGTAGTTCAGACTACATGTTTTCGTCTTGAAAGGAATTCGTCTTCATTTGCCGTATCCCACAGAGGTAGCACCGAAGCCTCCGCCAGAAACGCCTCCGTGTCCACCTCCGAAGCCTCCACCAAATCCTCCACTGGAACCGCCTCCGTGTCCCCCTCCGAAGCTTCCACTGGAACCGCCACTGTATCCACCTGAAGAACCACCTCCGAAACCTCCACCAAATCCTCCACTGGAACCGCCTCCGCGTCCACCTCCGAAGCTTCCACTGGAACCGCCACTGTATCCACCTGAAGAACCACCTCCGAAACCTCCACCAAATCCTCCACTGGAACCGCCTCCGTGTCCCCCTCCGAAGCTTCCACTGGAACCGCCACTGTATCCACCTGAGGATCCACCTCCGAAGCCTCCACCAGAGGAGCCTTTTGGCGCTCCGAGATTGAAGTTGATGCTCGCAGTGGCCCCTCCAGAGCCAGA
>NC_051413.1:14140600-14140976 GCF_015228065.2 Penaeus monodon
GATTGCCATGCCCTCCTCCCGCGCCGAAGGAGCCTCCTCCCCCTCCACCGGAGCCATAGCCTCCACCCACAGATCCTCCACCACCGTCTGCCTTCGGAGCAGCCCAACTAGCGATCGCCAGGTTGGCTGCCAACACGGCAATTAGTGCAGTTTTCTGGAAGAAACACGATGATCAAAATCAAGTTCGAGCTGAGGTTTAATTAAAACTATGTGATTCGTCAAGAGATCAGCTCATTAGTGGCTATAATAGTGCAAAAGATAAAGAAAACAGATACAACGCCTCTGCATGAATTGTTCTCACCATGACGATGTTAGCTGAGGTGAAGCCGCTTACCAACTTGTTGATGAATTGTAATGTCAGCTTTTATATCGGTCA
>NC_051413.1:14141042-14141168 GCF_015228065.2 Penaeus monodon
AAAATATTCGAAGGTTGCTGCAGCTTTTGACTTTTGGATTTTTCTTTTGCCACTTTTTCTTCATAAATGTTGTGCAATAGCATTGAATTTTATGTACTTTTCCTTTCTCTCTTATTGAAGTGGATC
>NC_051413.1:14141709-14141924 GCF_015228065.2 Penaeus monodon
TGAACAGATACATATACACACATGCGGCCTCACGAAAATACACTATCTGACTCCATCTATATACTCATATATGAATGTGATGTATCACAGTACTGTACATAATGCGTTGCCAGAATGTGCAGTCATCCACACAGTCTCTGGCCCTATAACATACTCACTCTTCTACGAAATTTAAATTTGCTAGTTAAAGCACAAACTTTCGCTGAAGAAGGAAG
>NC_051413.1:14143794-14143902 GCF_015228065.2 Penaeus monodon
TCTAAAAGGGCCAATGTCCAAAAATGGCGATTTGAGATAAGCCTATCATCGAACTGGAAATCTTTGTACTTATAAGTGTTATACAACCTAATATCATCATTTGAAGAA
>NC_051413.1:14143990-14144406 GCF_015228065.2 Penaeus monodon
ATCGGATTAACTGTTTTTACTATTCTATATTTTCCCTGAAGTCAGTAAGCAATTTTCATTATAAAGGTAATAAGTTTCATAGTTACAGAAAGGGAAACAAATACATTATTGTCAAAGGAAGTTCCTTTATATACATTTTTTAAGTCATAAAAGCAGGATTGATTTCAGCATCAGCGGCAGCAAATGTCTTTTAATTTTATATTTAATCAACCAAAAGCACATTTTTTAAAGAACTACAGTAAAATAATATATTATATATGTTTTACGTTGTGAAATATGTTTATTATTTTCGTTATGTAAAATATATTTTCAAAAGGATTATAATAATGTAACCCCGGTTTGATTGGTAACATAAGAAATTTATATTAAGTTATTTATTATTTACTGAATTTCAATTAACGGAAAATTTCAATGGC
>NC_051413.1:14144910-14144986 GCF_015228065.2 Penaeus monodon
AATGTTTTGTTTTCTACCAGTTGAACAATGTCCATGCCTCTTCTGTCTAAACATTTGCTTAACCATCCGAGAAATG
>NC_051413.1:14146209-14146643 GCF_015228065.2 Penaeus monodon
TCCATTCTGCACCTAAGTCATCAAGGGCTTGAATTAACTCAATAAACATTTCATCTGGGGCTGCTGTTTTTACCTTTTGGCATTCTTTTGATAGCTTTGGTTATTTCTTCTATTAAGATAGGCAAGTTTTCTTTTTTTCTTTTCGTAATTAGTATTTCTAATCTTCTTGTCCAGTTTCTTATATACTGTGACGTTGTTCTTTACTTTCCTTCTTTCCTCCATAAGTTCAAGGATTTCCTCTGTCATCCATGGCTTCTGCTTCTTTTTGGACAGAATGGTATGTTCTGGCTCCCTCTTTTAAATTTGTTTGAAACATTTTGACTTTGTGTCCATTGACTTTCATTTGTTGCTTTTATTTTCGTTTCTACCTCTTTGTAAAAGTTTTCTTGAACTTCTTAACTTTTTCTAGTGTTTTTAGATCTAGCTTTGGAGAA
>NC_051413.1:14146854-14147257 GCF_015228065.2 Penaeus monodon
TTTACACTTTTATTTGTCTTTTAAATTAACAATTCAAACTACATGTTTTAGTCTTGAAAGGAATTCGTCTTCATTTGCCGTATCCCACAGAGGTAGCACCGAAGCCTCCGCCAGAAACGCCTCCGTGTCCACCTCCGAAGCCTCCACCAAATCCTCCACTGGAACCGCCTCCGTGTCCACCTCCGAAGCTTCCACTGGAACCGCCACTGTATCCACCTGAAGAACCACCTCCGAAACCTCCACCAAATCCTCCACTGGAACCGCCTCCGTGTCCCCCTCCGAAGCTTCCACTGGAACCGCCACTGTATCCACCTGAGGATCCACCTCCGAAGCCTCCACTAGAGGAGCCTTTTGGCGCTCCGAGATTGAAGTTGATGCTCGCAGTGGCCCCTCCAGAGCCAGA
>NC_051413.1:14147329-14147704 GCF_015228065.2 Penaeus monodon
GATGCCATGCCCTCCTCCCGCGCCGAAGGAGCCTCCTCCCCCTCCACCGGAGCCATAGCCTCCACCCACAGATCCTCCACCACCGTCTGCCTTCGGAGCAGCCCAACTAGCGATCGCCAGGTTGGCTGCCAACACGGCAATTAGTGCAGTTTTCTGGAAGAAACACGATGATCAAAATCAAGTTCGAGCTGAGGTTTAATTAAAACTATGTGATTCGTCAAGAGTTCAGCTCATTAGTGGCTATAATAGTGCAAAAGATAGAGAAAACAGATACAACGCCTCTGCATGAATTGTTCTCACCATGACGATGTTAGCTGAGGTGAAGCCGCTTACCAACTTGTTGATGAATTGTAATGTCAGCTTTTATATCGGTCA
>NC_051413.1:14147770-14147920 GCF_015228065.2 Penaeus monodon
AAAATATTCGAAGGTTGCTGCAGCTTTTGACTTTTGGATTTTTCTTTTGCCACTTTTTCTTCATAAATGTTGTGCAATAGCATTGAATTTTATGTACTTTTCCTTTCTCTCTTATTGAAGTGGATCCAAAACTATGAAATTCTTCCCATA
>NC_051413.1:14150026-14150382 GCF_015228065.2 Penaeus monodon
TCAGATGAACTGCTTTTACTATTCTATATTTTCCCTGAAGTCAGTAACCAATTTTCAATATAAAGGTAATAAGTTTCATAGTTACAGAAATGGAAAAAAAAACATTATTGTCAAAGGAAGTTCCTTTATATACATTTTTTAAGTCATAAAAGCAGGATTGATTTCAGCATCAGCGGCAGCAAATGTCTTTAAATTTTATATTTAATCAACCAAAAGCACATTTTTTTAAGAACTACAGTAAAATAATATATTATATATGTTTTACGTTGTGAAATATGTTTATTATTTTCGTTATGCAAAATATATTTTCAAAAGGATTATATTAATGTAACACGGTTTGATTGGTAACATAAAAA
>NC_051413.1:14152537-14153368 GCF_015228065.2 Penaeus monodon
CAACTGTAATGAATTATTGAAGCAGTATTTTAGTTTGTCCCCGACTGATGCAGCATGTAAGGTCCTTGGACATTATTAATAACACTTTCTATCAATGCAAAATAATATTCATGTTATTTTCTGATGGAAAAATTCCTGATATGAAACCAGTATTTCAATATTAGCAGATGTTATCATGATTATTCTCCTTATGGAAATCTAGTTTAAGAGAGAAAATAATAGAATGAAAATGAAAAAAAAAAAAAATAAACAGATAAAAAGAAATACCGTACTGTTCTGCCATGGAATCGTGGGAGACGCTTCAATGGCCTTGCCGTGGAAATACAGGGTGACAGTGCAAACCGTGCACACAAAACAATGCGAGTGAATGCAGTGTTTGCATAAACTACATTTCTTTTTTACTCGAGTCAACCTGTATAATGCATTGGCTTATATCGTTCTGTCGCGTTTACAGGAACACCTCTTTAATTAATCTCTGTCAGTTGTACAACCCCCTTTGCCCGGAAACACGAGGCTTATAAAGATACATGCGCGAATGTGTGTTTGTGGAGAGGTGATGAGAAAAGGAAATAAAGGTAAAGAAAAAGGGAGAGATCAGGCTATAGAAATATAAAGATGAACTGCTAGGCAGGATTTAGGGAAGGACCCGTGATGACCCAGTAATTACGATAATTTTTGCTATTTGTTCGGTTTTAGACCCCAGTAATGACATAGCTTTACCCAGCTCCAGATTGTTCCAATCTTGCAAGATTAAAGTTTCACCATGCGAAAACACATCTCCGAATCCGAGTATAGAAACTTAGAATGGAAACTTTTAAAAACAGATTTTTT
>NC_051413.1:14153407-14153574 GCF_015228065.2 Penaeus monodon
AGATTAATTAAAGTGCACAGTGAATCTTTGCTTAGATATTTATAAAGTTAAAGTGAAAGCTTCTGTCAGGACGTGCACAAGAAAAGAAGTGGATTTTGGTATCGTTGTTCTTTCGTGAATGTATTTGTCCTGAAGCAACTCCGCAAAAGCAGTTCGTTATGAAACTT
>NC_051413.1:14153607-14153716 GCF_015228065.2 Penaeus monodon
GGCAAAATAATCTTGCTTACCAGGGAGGTTTGTAGAAAACTTCTTTTGTAAAGGGGACTCGAATGTCACTAAACCTTTACATTTTGTAAAATGATGAACTGGTGTTTCG
>NC_051413.1:14154141-14154223 GCF_015228065.2 Penaeus monodon
GAAGTGGATTTTGGTATCGTTGTTCTTTCGTGAATGTATTTGTCCTGAAGCAACTCCGCAAAAGCAGTTCGTTATGAAACTT
>NC_051413.1:14154255-14154364 GCF_015228065.2 Penaeus monodon
GGCAAAATAATCTTGCTTACCAGGGAGGTTTGTAGAAAACTTCTTTTGTAAAGGGGACTCGAATGTCACTAAACCTTTACATTTTGTAAAATGATGAACTGGTGTTTCG
>NC_051413.1:14158094-14158246 GCF_015228065.2 Penaeus monodon
ACAAGATTTAACTTGAAGATTATTAGATTATTTGTTCTGGGTAGATAAACGGAAAAGAAAATACAGAAGTAAGTGAAAATATTATATTTCGTAGGTTGATGTCTGCAGCGAAGAAATTTAGTTCCTGGCAGTATTTTTAGATATCATGAGAA
>NC_051413.1:14158315-14159556 GCF_015228065.2 Penaeus monodon
AGAAGCGCAACGATCCAAATAATTCACGTCTTTTTCGCTTCCATACCTATAATAACGATCAAGACATATTTTGAACAATGTCCTTCAAATCTATAATTTCTGATTCCATCATAGACACTTCAGCATGTACAAGTGAATACTGAAAGACACTCGCTTTTTTCTTAACAAAATGACAGACTATGGCGAAACTTAACCCGATGACTCATTATTTAATTGTTTGTTTGTTTTCATTTTTTTCTTACGCTTATAGATAATTTAGTTTCATAGATCCTAATGAATGTTGTTGACAGCTGCATGTGAATCTTAACATTTCTTTACCAACTTTCATAATCTTAGTCAAGTTTAATAGATTTACTTTCCATATCCATTTCCGCCGCGGGAGCCGCCCTTCGACGCACCCAAGTTAAAGTTTATCGTTGCCGTACCGCTTGCGGTGCCACGGGAGGAACCGTACCCTCCAGCGCTATTACTAGCGGGGGGCTGGTAACCACCGCCGCCGGACCCGCCAGAGCTATGTCCAGTGAATGTGGAGGAGGAGGTGTGACCGCCGAAGGAGGAGCTGGAGAAGGAACTCACATCCGGCCTTCCCCGGACGCCCAAGGCAAGGACCACGATCAACAGCACCACCAGCACGAATTTCTGGAAAAGCAAATTAGGTGAGATATTGCCTCCAAAGGGGCGTCGACTGTACGCACGTTTTGACTCAGGAGCCGACTCGACTTCAGTGTCTGGAGAGCGGTCTTTACCATCGTGAGAAATCCCTCGCAGAAGTGCCGATGAGTCCTTAACGAGGGCTTTTATAGCGCTGGCTTCCCTTCACTCCCATCCATACGCCTGCGCCCTCCTGACGATCACCTTCACTAGATTATGATTCAGCAAACTGATTTATAGTCGTCCGCTTTCAACTGAATAGAGGAGCAAATATTATGCTTTTACTTTTCTTTTTCCTTAAGAAATTATTTACCCACCAAACTGTATGTAAATTGCGTTATACAATATGCTATACTCATGAATAATCACATGATCAGTGTGAGTATGCATTACAAAACAATTCAGCAAGAGCCCACGGACCATCCGTCGAAAATGTCAACAAACATTGCTTAATTCCCTTTATGAAATTGCCAATTCATTGCAAGAGAAACTCGCACATCATTTCCTAACATATATATTTTAACGCAATTTTTCTGTTACCATAAACAATCTATTTATTTATCTGTCTATTTATTCTCTGTCTGTTTCCT
>NC_051413.1:14159764-14159929 GCF_015228065.2 Penaeus monodon
AATAACATTAACATTACAACGTAAGATTTTAAATTGTCTGAACCATTTAAAATGTTCAAGTTCCTTTGAGAAGCAATATCCAGTTAATAATCAATTTGTCACCGTCAGTCACATCCTAATCACCAAACTGTGAACCTATAGACGAAACTCACAGAGAAAGGCGAG
>NC_051413.1:14161764-14161841 GCF_015228065.2 Penaeus monodon
CGTGTGTTCTTTAACAACGATGGCAAGGGACGGGAATACATCACACGACGAAAGCTCCAAAGCATCAGGAACCGCAT
>NC_051413.1:14163562-14163676 GCF_015228065.2 Penaeus monodon
TGGCCCAGGATTAGTGGAGCATATCTGAATAAAATAGGTAAATAAAATCACCGTGTAAAGTCAGCAAACGCAACCGCAAGCACCGCACGCAAGCCTACGTAGACAGGTGTTTTG
>NC_051413.1:14164437-14165614 GCF_015228065.2 Penaeus monodon
GTCAGCTCCAAGTAAATCCGGCAGTGAAAAAGGCGTGGCGTTCCTTTTCGACAAGGGTGTGATGCAGCTCTGGTCTGCTTAGTACAAGACTGGTTATTGGTGCTCGACTTATTCATGTTCATTGTCTCTCACTCTATTTCTTTATTATCTCTCTCTTTTTAATGATAGACATTTATCACTTCTCTCTTATTTTTGTGTTATTATTCGTATTATTTGTTTACCCGTTTATTTTTATGACTCTCACATCTAAATTTTGTTATGTATTATCAGACCTAATATGTTTTGAACATTCCTGCGACTATCAAATTTCTTTCGATTTGTGAGAATAAATAGCCAGACCGTTTCTCCGCAACGTTAGTGATCAGCACTGAAGTGAAGCATAATTCTCAAACCGTGGTTGTTTTCCGTTGCGGTTGCATGGCCTTTTTGTGTGCGATGTGATTCAGCTGCTTGCGCTGAGGTCTCGTGAAAAGACTTACTATGAACGGAATCAATAATACAGAAAGAGAAAGAGTATATGCACTCACAGTGAGTCGAGGTGAATGACACTTTCAAACGCATTGAATAATTTATTACGAACGGGCTGTGTGTAGCATCGACTCAAAAAAAATATATATCTGACAAACTGAAAAAAGCATTACACCAACATGTTCATTTTCCGTAGCCGCCTCCACTGCCTCCGCTGGAACCCCCATGTCCTCCGCCGTTGCCTCCGTTATTTCCCCCGTTGAAGCCTCCGCTGGAACCGCCATAACCTCCGCCGTTGCCGCCACCATTTCCTCCGTTGGAACCGCCATAACCTCCACCGTTGCCTCCGCTATTTCCTCCGTTGGAACCGCCATAACCTCCGCCGTTGCCGCCACCATTTCCTCCGTTGGAACCGCCATAACCTCCGCCGTTGCCTCCGTTATTTTCTCCGCTGGAGCCTCCGTTGGAACCGCCATAACCTCCACCGTTGCCGCCATTATTTCCTCCATGACCGCCACCATTACCTCCATTATTCCCACCGTTGGAACCATCATAGCTACCTCCGTTACCACTGCCTTGTGGAGCGCCGAGGTGGAAGCTAACTGTTGCTTTGGCTACTCCATTTTGGTTACCGTCGCCAGAACCTCCGTTAGAGCCACTGTAACTTCCGGCTCTGTTGCTTCCATTTCCCCCACCACTGGAACCATAG
>NC_051413.1:14165709-14165997 GCF_015228065.2 Penaeus monodon
CCCCCCTCCGTGACCATTTCCCCCTCCGTTGGAACCATAACCTTCTCCGTTGCCTCCTCTGCCACCACCCTGGCCGCTGGCTCCACGGCCTGAAGAGCTGTATGCTCCGCCTCCGTTGTTGCGTCCGCCAAAGGAGCTGGGCATCGCCCAGCCGGACGCCGCCACGACCGCCACAAATGCCACCACAACTATCACCTCTGTGGAAGAATTCGGGTGGGCATTACTCCATTCGGCTTTCCTTAAGTTACCAACTCCTTTTTTTTGCTACTTTACTAAAATACTTCGTCA
>NC_051413.1:14166017-14166694 GCF_015228065.2 Penaeus monodon
AGTTACTCGTTTGTAGAAATGTCCGTTCTCATGTCAGCTGCATTAAAATGATAATATACAGATCTAAGTCATTCCTTATGTAGTAAAATTTCGTTAATTAGAAAATGCGATAAGCTTACCATCGTGTTTTTTGACTGGACTACAGCAGATTGCTTACTTGCTGATGAGTCTTGCTGATGTGAGCTTTTATATCGATCATAGAACTCCATTCACACCTCATTCCTCTCTCCCATTCACCCACCCCCCAGTCCCAGCTCACCCGACCCTCAATGGATCACCGCAAATGGAGATGGATGCCACTTTTAGTTTAGACTGCGTAATCTTTGTTTGCAGTCTGCAAGGGAAGAACTTGCTGAATATAAACAAATGCATCACAGTCATAAATGAAGGCTTGGTATAGCTTCTGCACATGAAGGATGGTCACAAAACACGAGAAAAAGAACCGATCAGAATATACCGTATTGCAACAAACAGACCAAGCAACTGTTGTCAATGACGCTACACTTTCTTCAATTAGAAATCCATAAATATTCCGAACGCGAGGAGACTCGACCGCAGAGAAGAGGATTTACTGCTATTCAATCTAACCAGCGAACCGTCAACGACAGAAGACTTAAAATTGAAAAAATATAAACCAGATTTGAGATTACGGCAAAAAAAAAGTTAAGATTCATCTC
>NC_051413.1:14171507-14173170 GCF_015228065.2 Penaeus monodon
TATTCTAGTTTTAAAATATAGCCTTTGGACCATTTCTCCGTTGGAACCGCCTAAAACCCTTTCCGCCGTTGCTTCCGTTATTTCCTCCGTTGGAACCCGCCATAACCTCCACCGTTGCCTCATCTTCCCGTACGATAATCGTTCTTTATTCCTCCGTGGAAACCGCCATAACCTCCACCGTTGATCTGTTATTTCCTCAGTTGGAACCGCACATAACCTCCGCCGTTGCCTCTGTTATTCCCCCGTTGAAGCCTCCGGTGGAACCGCCATACCACCGCCGTTGCGCCATTATTTTCCTCCATGACCGCCACCATTACCTCATTATTCCCACCGTTTGGAACCAATCATAAGCTACCTCCGTTACATGCTGTGGAGGCCGAGTGGAAAGCTAACTGTTGCTTGGTTACTCCATTTTGTTACCGTCGCCAGAACCTTCCGTTGAGCCACTGTAACTTCCGGCTCTGTTGCTTCCATTTCCCCCCACTGGAACCATAGCCTCCTCCGTTTTTAAACCATTTTCCCCCTTGTTGAACTGTAACGCCACCGTTGCCTCCGTTTCCCCCGCCATATCTTCCGCCATTGCCTCCATTTCCCCCTCCGTGACCATTTCCCCTCCGTTGAACATAACCCCCTTTCCATTGACTCATTTCCCTTTCCGTTAGAACCATACCCTCCACTTCCCCCTCCGTTAGAACATAGCCACCACTGCTGACTCCATTCCCTGTCCGTTGGAACATAAACCTTCTCCGTTGCCTCTCTGCACAAACCTGGCCGCTGCTCACGGCCTGAAGAGCTGTATGTCCGCCTCCGTTGTTGCGTCCGCCAAGGAGCTGGGCATCGCCAGCGACGCCGCCACGACCGCACAAATCCACCACAACTATCAGCCTCTGTGGAAGAATTCGGGTGGGCAATTACTCCATTCGGCTTTTCCTTAATTTACCAACTCCTTTTTTTGCTACTTTTACTAAAATACTTCGTCATTTTTTTTTTTTTTATATAGTTACTCGTTTGTAGAATGTACTTTTCTCATGTCGCTGCATTAAAATGATAATATACAGATCTAAGTCATTCCTTATGTATAAAATTTCTTAATTAGAAACTGCGATAAGCTTACCATCGTTTGTTGACTGGACTACAGCAGTTTGCTTACTTGCTGATGAGTCTTGCTGATGTGAGCTTTTATATCGATCATAGAATCCATTCACACCTCTTTCCCTTTCTCTCCATTCACCCACCCCCAGTCCCAGCTCACCCGACCCTCAATGGATCACCGCAAATGGAGATGGATGCACTTTTAGTTAGATGCGTAATCTTTGTTTGCAGTCTGCAAGGAAGACTTGCTGATATAAACAAATGCATCACAGTCATAAATGAAGGCTTGGTATAGCTTCTGCACATGAAGGATGGTCTCAAACACGAGAAAAAAAACCGATCAGAATATACCGTATTGCAACAACAGACCAGCAAACTGTTGTCAATGACGCTACACTTTCTTCAATTAGAAATCCATAAATATTCCGAACGCGAGAGACTCGACCGGAGAGAAGAGGATTACGGGCTAGTTCATCTAACCAGGGGAACCGTCAACGACAGAAGATTTAAAATTGAAAAAAATATTATCCAGATTTGATATTACGGCAAAAAAAAAGTTAAGATTCATCTC
>NC_051413.1:14174785-14175470 GCF_015228065.2 Penaeus monodon
AATAGATAGAGATGAATCTTAACTTTTTTTTTGCCGTAATCTCAAATCTGGATATATTTTTTTCAATTTTTAAGTCTTCTGTCGTTGACGGTTCGCTGGTTAGATTGAATAGCAGTAAATCCTCTTCTCTGCGGTCGAGTCTCCTCGCGTTCGGAATATTTATGGATTTCTAATTGAAGAAAGTGTAGCGTCATTGACAACAGTTGCTTGGTCTGTTTGTTGCAATACGGTATATTCTGATCGGTTCTTTTTCTCGTGTTTTGTGACCATCCTTCATGTGCAGAAGCTATACCAAGCCTTCATTTATGACTGTGATGCATTTGTTTATATTCAGCAAGTTCTTCCCTTGCAGACTGCAAACAAAGATTACGCAGTCTAAACTAAAAGTGGCATCCATCTCCATTTGCGGTGATCCATTGAGGGTCGGGTGAGCTGGGACTGGGGGGTGGGTGAATGGGAGAGAGGAATGAGGTGTGAATGGAGTTCTATGATCGATATAAAAGCTCACATCAGCAAGACTCATCAGCAAGTAAGCAATCTGCTGTAGTCCAGTCAACAACACGATGGTAAGCTTATCGCAGTTTCTAATTAACGAAATTTTACTACATAAGGAATGACTTAGATCTGTATATTATCATTTTAATGCAGCTGACATGAGAACGGACATTTCTACAAACGAGTAACT
>NC_051413.1:14175490-14177065 GCF_015228065.2 Penaeus monodon
TGACGAAGTATTTTAGTAAAGTAGCAAAAAAAAGGAGTTGGTAACTTAAGGAAAGCCGAATGGAGTAATGCCCACCCGAATTCTTCCACAGAGGCTGATAGTTGTGGTGGCATTTGTGGCGGTCGTGGCGGCGTCCGGCTGGGCGATGCCCAGCTCCTTTGGCGGACGCAACAACGGAGGCGGAGCATACAGCTCTTCAGGCCGTGGAGCCAGCGGCCAGGGTGGTGGCAGAGGAGGCAACGGAGAAGGTTATGGTTCCAACGGACAGGGGAATGGAGGCAGCAGTGGTGGCTATGGTTCTAACGGAGGGGGAAGTGGAGGCTATGGTTCTAACGGAGGGGGAAATGGAGGCAATGGAGGAGGTTATGGTTCCAACGGAGGGGGAAATGGTAATAACGGAGGAGGCTATGGTTCCAGTGGTGGGGGAAATGGAAGCAACAGAGCCGGAAGTTACAGTGGCTCTAACGGAGGTTCTGGCGACGGTAACCAAAATGGAGTAGCCAAAGCAACAGTTAGCTTCCACCTCGGCGCTCCACAAGGCAGTGGTAACGGAGGTAGCTATGATGGTTCCAACGGTGGGAATAATGGAGGTAAAGGTGGCGGTCATGGAGGAAATAATGGCGGCAACGGCGGTGGGTATGGCGGTTCCACCGGAGGCTTCAACGGAGGAATAACGGAGGCAACAGCGGAGGTTATGGCGGTTCCAACGGAGGAAATAACGGAGCCAACGGTGGAGGTTATGGCGGTTCCAACGGAGGAAATAACGGAAGCAACGGCGGAGGTTATGGCGGTTCCAACGGAGGAAATGGTGGCGGCAACGGCGGAGGTTATGGCGGTTCCAGCGGAGGCTTCAACGGGGGAAATAACGGAGGCAACGGCGGAGGACATGGGGGTTCCAGCGGAGGCAGTGGAGGCGGCTACGGAAAATGAACATGTTGGTGTAATGCTTTTTTCAGTTTGTCAGATATATATTTTTTTTGAGTCGATGCTACACACAGCCCGTTCGTAATAAATTATCAATGCGTTTGAAAGTGTCATTCACCTCGACTCACTGTGAGTGCATATACTCTTTCTCTTTCTGTATTATTGATTCCGTTCATAGTAAGTCTTTTCACGAGACCTCAGCGCAAGCAGCTGAATCACATCGCACACAAAAAGGCCATGCAACCGCAACGGAAAACAACCACGGTTTGAGAATTATGCTTCACTTCAGTGCTGATCACTAACGTTGCGGAGAAACGGTCTGGCTATTTATTCTCACAAATCGAAAGAAATTTGATAGTCGCAGGAATGTTCAAAACATATTAGGTCTGATAATACATAACAAATTTAGATGTGAGAGTCATAAAAATAAACGGGTAAACAAATAATACGAATAATAACACAAAAATAAGAGAGAATGATAAATGTCTATCATTAAAAGAGAGAGATAATAAAGAAAAAGAGTGAGAGACAATGAACATGAATAAGTCGAGCACCAATAACCAGTCTTGTACTAAGCAACCAGAGCTGCATCACACCTTGTCGAAAAGGAACGCCACGCCTTTTTCACTGCCGGGTTTACTTGGAGCGGAC
>NC_051413.1:14177688-14177863 GCF_015228065.2 Penaeus monodon
AATTTAAAGCTGTATATGCAAATGCAATGGTTGGCATATGATTGTCTGCATATGTATGTCAAAACACCTGTCTACGTAGGCTTGCGTGCGGTTTCTTGCGGTTGCGTTTGCTGACTTTACACGGGTGATTTTATTTACCTATTTTATTCAGATATGCTCCACTAATCCTGGGCCA
>NC_051413.1:14179411-14179529 GCF_015228065.2 Penaeus monodon
CTTTTTTTAACCTGCTCCTCACGCACTCCTTCAAGAACCTCATGCGGTTCCTGATGCTTTGGAGCTTTCGTCGTGTGATGTATTCCCGTCCCTTGCCATCGTTGTTAAAGAACACACG
>NC_051413.1:14187395-14187712 GCF_015228065.2 Penaeus monodon
CGTTTGCCACTTTGTGTTAAAAGGTGCGTTTTCGGTCGACGCGGAGCCATCTAGCGTGGCAACGCATGAAAGCGTCAGAAAGAGAGAGCGAAGCTTGTGCTTCGTGGAGACTGAAAAGAGCTGTTCCCCCCATCGCTCTTCCCTCCCCCTGGCGGGTTTCCCTCCCGTTTTCTTCACGCACGTCTGGCAGCGATCATCTCTCATGCTGCTGTGAACAATCATTCGATTCTTTTTCTTTATGCCTTGCAGAACATTACTGTCAGCTACGTACTTCTGAGTTGTATTTTTTCTTCCTCATGTCCTCTCCTTTTGCACCT
>NC_051413.1:14188277-14188472 GCF_015228065.2 Penaeus monodon
GTTATACTGGGGTTGGTCTCTTCCCTCCTCTCCCCCTCTTCCCCCCCTCGCCCAGGGAGCCAAAATCGCCCCCGTGATCAGGGAAAGAAGTGCTGACTCATCCTTCTTTTTATGTCAGTGTGTATATGAATGTCTTTTAGAATTTTACATTGTCATGTTAACGACCTAAAACAATACTTGCTACGCCCTGGATTG
>NC_051413.1:14196916-14197432 GCF_015228065.2 Penaeus monodon
CAAAAAATTTGGGAAACACATTTGTGTCGTATAATAGAGTGCTCCGGCACGCTAGCGCATGGCATAGTTGCCTTCTCACTCGTGACGAAAGAATTAGCACACGCCTTGAGCAAAGGTACAAATTCTGCCTTTGGCTATACAGAGACAACAGATCAAGCTATTGTGGAAGAAATTCCATCCTAATTCCTTCATCGACACCAAGACATATCAAGCTTGCTGAGGACATCTGCACGGTACACAAGCTGTCTACCATGTAAAGTGAGATTGCTTGGAGACACAAACACTAGTGTCCCCTCTGTTGGTGAAGGTGAACCCTGCGGGCAGTGCCACAAGAGGGGTCCATAGCCGGACTGGTTTAAGCCACAGAGAAGGTTTCTTGTGTTATGTTAGAAACTCCTAGTGTGATGCTTCGCGCATTTTACCAGTAGGTCAAACTGGGGAGTTAGTAGTACTCCAAGCTCCTAATGCTGAAGCAAGAAAAGAGATGGACCTCCCCCAGCTCCTGATGACAGCCCC
>NC_051413.1:14197532-14197604 GCF_015228065.2 Penaeus monodon
TGGTTTATAATTATTTTTTTTTATATATATATATCTTTTATTATTATTTATATTTTAATCTTATATATTCCC
>NC_051413.1:14197648-14197796 GCF_015228065.2 Penaeus monodon
AAAATTTTATAATTTTATATATATAAAAAATATAAAATTTTATATATATATATAAAATTTTTTTTGTTATATTATTATTATATATATATTTATATATATATTATAAAAATATTTTTAAAAAACAAAACCCAACCCCCCAACCTTTTTT
>NC_051413.1:14203584-14203831 GCF_015228065.2 Penaeus monodon
ACTGTATCCACCTGGGGAAACCGCCTCCGAAGCCTCCACCAAATCCTCCACTGGAACGAAATACCTCCGAAGCTTCACTAAAACCACCAATGTATCCACCTGAGGAACCGCCTCCTTGTTCACCTCCGAAGCTTCCACTTGATCCACCTCCGAAGCCTCCACCAGAGCCTTTGGTGCTCCAAATTAATTGATGCTCGCAGTGGCCCCCTGCTCCTCCTCCTCCACCGAAGGATCCTCCTATAGTTTT
>NC_051413.1:14204883-14205010 GCF_015228065.2 Penaeus monodon
TCACATTAGTCACTCTACCTCTGCTTTTATATCTTTTTTTCCCCCCTTTTTGTAAAATGCATTCCGTTTAATTTAAAAAATAGCATGCTTTTTTTTTGTCCAAATTCAATTTCAAAAATTATCTTTT
>NC_051413.1:14205070-14205310 GCF_015228065.2 Penaeus monodon
AAAATTTTTTTTTTTCATCAAATAAACATCTTTTAAAATATACAAAAATTAGCCGTTTTCTTTTTAAACAAAAAGTGAAGGAAAACAGTAGTAGCACCACAGGAATATTTGGGTGATGGTGCCCATTTTTTTATTAAAATATTTTTTTTTTTATTTTTGGGTTTCATAAGAAATATAATTTTTGAACCTCTTCTCGCGCTAAAGATAGCATGAAATTTATCAAAAGAAAAAAAATGGTCA
>NC_051413.1:14205772-14205907 GCF_015228065.2 Penaeus monodon
GGGGGGGGGGGGGGGATCTCCAGTGACTCGACTAAATGGTAGGATGCTTATTAACTTAAAAATATTTTTACTGTCGGTTTATTTGTAAAAAGAAATACGGCAATAACAACAACTAAATTAATATATGAACAAACT
>NC_051413.1:14206236-14206301 GCF_015228065.2 Penaeus monodon
ATTTTGAAAAAAAAGGTTTCAGCTTGGCAGCCCAGTTTTCACTTCGAATTCTCTTAGATTTTCTT
>NC_051413.1:14206640-14206747 GCF_015228065.2 Penaeus monodon
GCTGATTTAATGCGACTCCTCAGAAAAACGCCACGTTTATAAAATAATAATAGTAGCGAAACTATGATCAAAATAATCGAAAAGAATTGTACATCGTCCGAGAAATG
>NC_051413.1:14207682-14208028 GCF_015228065.2 Penaeus monodon
TTTTTCCTCTCCGCAAATCTGTAATCATTCGAGGTGAATATTCATTTCTTGTCCCTTGTCTGGCAATCCAATTGCTCTCTATTCCACCCTTTGTCTGCCTCTCATTCGCGTAGTAGGGTTTCTGGCTCCCTCTTTTAATTTGTTTGAAACATTTTGCTTTGTGTCCATTGACTTTCATTGTTGCTTTATTTTTCGTTTCTACCTCTTTGGACAAGTTTTCTTGAACTTCTTAACTTTTTCTA
Organism: Penaeus monodon; assembly: GCF_015228065.2. Taxonomy (NCBI): domain Eukaryota; kingdom Metazoa; phylum Arthropoda; class Malacostraca; order Decapoda; family Penaeidae; genus Penaeus; species Penaeus monodon. The sequence continues at coordinate 14,207,925 of NC_051413.1, forward strand.
GTGTTTTACGTCTAGCTTTGGAGAATAATTGTTACGTTACGTTACTAAGCCACCCAATATTAACTTCCATTTCTATAGACATTGCACACAAACAACGACACGGG
>NC_051413.1:14208098-14209332 GCF_015228065.2 Penaeus monodon
TCCAATCACACTCTCACACGCTCACCACACAGAACCTTTACAATGATAAAGAATTTATACTAGTAATGATTTACACTTTTATTTGTCTTTTAAATTAACAATTCAAACTACATGTTGTAGTCTTGAAAGGAATTCGTCTTACATTTGCCGTATCCCACAGAGGTAGCACACCGAAGCCTCCGCCAGAAACGCCTCCGTGTCCACCTCCGAAGCCTCCACCATATCTCCCCACTGAACCGCCTCCGTGTCCACCTCCGAAAAAAAAAAGCCTTCCACTGGAACCGCCACTGTATCCACCTGAAGACCACCTCCGAAAACCTCCACCAAATCCTCCACTGGAACCGCCACCCGTGGCCCCCTCGCGAAGCTTCCACTTGAACCGCCCACTGTATCCACCTGAAGAACCACCATCCGAACCTCTTCCACCAAATCCTCCACTGGAACGCCGCCGTGTCCCCCCTCCGAAGCTCCCACTGAACCGCCACGTATCCCACCTGAGGATCCACCGCCGAAGAACCTCCACTAAGGAGCCTTTTGGCGCTCCGAGATTGAGTTGAATGCTCGCATTGGCCCTCCAGAGCCAGACCCCCTCTCCTCGCAGAGGCATATCCCCCTGCTCCTCCTCATCCCCAAGGATCCTCCTCCCCTCCCCGAGGCCATGCCCTCCTCCCGCGCCAGAAGGAGCCTCCTCCCCCTCGCACCGGGCCATATCCTCCACCCACAGATCCTCCACCCCGTCTGCCTTCGCGAGCAGCCCAAACTAGGGATCGCCATGTTGGCTGCCACACGGCAATTAGTGCAGTTTTCTGGAAGAACACGATATCAAAATCCAAGTTCGAGCTGAGGTTTTAATTAAACTATGTGATTCGTACAAGAGTTCAGCATCATTAGCGGCTATATAGTGCAAAATATCGAAAAACAGATACAACGCCTCTGCATGAATTGTTCTCACCGACCGATTTAGCTGAGGTGAATGCCGCTTACCAACTTGTGTTGATGACTTTAATGTAAGCTTTTATATAGGTCACCTTTCCCTTCCATGCACTCCCCCCTGCCGCTGCCTTCCCTCTCCTCCCTGACCCTTATCCCACTCCAAAATATCTCGAAGGTTGCTGCAGCTTTTACTTTTGGATTTTTCTTTTGCCCTTTTCTTCATAAATGTTGGTGCATATGCATGGAATTTATTATGTACTTTTCCTTTCCTCTTATTGAAGTGTATCCAAAACTTATGAAT
>NC_051413.1:14209526-14209590 GCF_015228065.2 Penaeus monodon
TAAATGCATTTTAAAACGTGAATGTGCTTGCTAAATACGGCAGTTAGAAATGGCATTCCGTCCT
>NC_051413.1:14209642-14209814 GCF_015228065.2 Penaeus monodon
TGAACGATACAGTATATACACATGCGCGCGCACGAAAACTACACTACTTACTCCAATCTATCTACTCATATTGAATGTGGATGTTGAACAGTACTGTACATATGCGTTCCAGAATGAAGCAGTCATCCACACAGTCTCTGGCCTACAAACATACTCACTTTTCTACGAAATG
>NC_051413.1:14211625-14211740 GCF_015228065.2 Penaeus monodon
AATGTCTATGTTTGTAATATAATAGTTCTAAAAGGCCAATTTCCAACAAATGGCGATTTGGAGATAAGCCTGTCATTCGAACTGGAAATGTTTGTAACTTATAAGTGTTATACAC
>NC_051413.1:14211836-14212310 GCF_015228065.2 Penaeus monodon
ACATGGTACCGAAGAAGTCAGATGACTGCTTTTACTATTTCTATATTTCCCTGAGAGTCAGTACACCAATTTTCATATCAAGTAATAAGTTTCATAGTTACAGAAATGGGAAAAAAATACATTATTGTCAAAGTCCCAGTTCCTTTAATATACATTTTTTTAAAGTCAGAAAGATGATTGATTTCCATCAGCGGCAGCAAATGTCTTTAATTTATATTTAATCAACCAAAAGCACCTTTTTTGAAGAACTTACAAGTTAAAATATATATTAATATATGTTTTTACTTTGTGAAATATGTTGATTATTTTCGTTTTATGCAAAATATATTTTCAAAAGGATTATATAATGTACACGGTTTGATTGGTAACATAAAAAAAATTACATTAAGTTAATTTATTTATTTACTTGAATTTCAATTAACGAAAATTTCCATGGCAAATTTCTCAACAATGATTTTGTTTGTTCTCTGGCCC
>NC_051413.1:14214207-14214352 GCF_015228065.2 Penaeus monodon
CTCTTCTTCTCCTATCTCTATATATATATCTCTCTATACCTAACCGAATCCGGCATCTATCGTATCTCTACTATATCTAATCTATCATATAATATCATATCTATTATATCTATATTCTTATATCTATGTCCCCCCCACCACCCCC
>NC_051413.1:14215195-14215421 GCF_015228065.2 Penaeus monodon
AGTAATGTTTCACTAACTTAATGAATTATTGAAGCAGTATTTTAGTTTGTCCCCGACCTGATGCAGCATTAAGGTCCACTTGGACATTATTTAATAACACTTTCTATCACTGCAAAATAATATTCATGTTATTTTCTGATTGAAAAATTCCTGATATGAAACCAGTATTTCAATTAATAGCAATGTTATCATGATTTATTCTCCTTATGGAATCTAGTTTAAGGAG
>NC_051413.1:14215470-14216237 GCF_015228065.2 Penaeus monodon
TACCGTCTGGTCTGCCATGGATCGTGGGAGTACTCTTCAATGGCCTTGCCGTGGAAATACAGGGTGACATGTGCAAACCGTGGCACCACAAAACAATGCGAGTGAATGCAGTGTTTGCATAAACTACATTTCTTTTTACTCGAGTCACCTGTATAATGCATTGGCTTATATCGTTCTGTCGCGTTTACAGAACACCTCTTTAATTAATCTCTGTCAGTTGTACAACCCCTTTGCCCGGAAACACGGGCTTATAAGATACATGCGCGAATGTGTGTTTGTGAGAGTGATGATAAAAGGAAAATAAAGGTAAGAAAAAGGTAGAGATCAGGCTTATCTAACATATAAGATGAACTGCTAGGGCTGATATTAGGGAAGGACCGTGATGACCCATAATTACGATAAATTTTTTGCTATTTGTTCGTTTTAGACCCCAGTAATGACATAGCTTACCCAGCTTCCAATTGTTCCAATCTTGCAAGATTAAAGTTTCACCATGGCGAAAACACATCTCCGAATCCGAGTATAGTAACTTAGAATGGAAACTTTTAAAAACAGATTTTTTTTATATATAAATGTTATATATCTTTAGGTATATAATACTGTAGATTAATTAAAGTCACAGTGAATCTTGCTTAGATTTTTAAAGTTAAAGTTAAAGGTTCTGTCAGGCGTGCACAAGAAAAGAAGTGGATTTTAGTATCGTTTTTCTTGTCGTGATGTATTTGTCCTGAAGCAACTCCCGCAAAAGCAGTTCGTTTATGAAACTT
>NC_051413.1:14217122-14217187 GCF_015228065.2 Penaeus monodon
CGTTGTTCTTTCGTGAATGTATTTGTCCTGAAGCAACTCCGCAAAAGCAGTTCGTTATGAAACTT
>NC_051413.1:14218814-14219026 GCF_015228065.2 Penaeus monodon
AGATAGAGAGAGTAGATGAGAGATAAAGATATAGAGAGAGAGATAATAAAGTAGATATAGATAAGGAGAATAGATATAATAGAATAGGAGAGATATATAGAGACACAGACACATACTGGGTGGTCATGGGGTGTGGGGGCGTGGGTTGGCTGTGTGCGGGGGCTCGCGGCCGGCTGGGCTGGTCATATTGTGTTTATTTTCTTTCTTTCTTT
>NC_051413.1:14220040-14220190 GCF_015228065.2 Penaeus monodon
TAGTTTATTATCTGTGTGTGTTTTTGGGTGTAACACACATCACGCACTAAACCGATAAATGGTTTATTTATATAGGTATGGGTGGGGAGGGGAATGAGGGTATCTTCGTGCGTTCTCGTTGGAATATGCGGGGTGGCTATGAGTATTAGG
>NC_051413.1:14221154-14221228 GCF_015228065.2 Penaeus monodon
CTTTGCTTTTCCTGTGCTATTCATAAGCAAACATTGTGTTCGTATTTTCGGCGGTGAATTACCGAATATAAATA
>NC_051413.1:14223494-14224918 GCF_015228065.2 Penaeus monodon
AGTAGTGAAAATTTATATTTCGTAGGTTGAATTTGTCTGCAGCGAAGAAATTTAGTTTCCTGCAGTATTGTTTAGATTCATGAGAATGGTTCATGTTTATAGTAAGAAAAATAGATGTGCTCAGACATCAAGGTCCATGGCAGTACTAATATCATGAGAAGCGCAACGATCCAAATAATTCACGTCTTTTCGGCTTCCAATCCTATCATAACGATCAGACATATTTTGAACAATGTCTCTTCAAATCTATAATTTCTGATTCCATCATACCTTCACAGGTACAAGTGAATCCGGAAAGACACTCGCTTTTTTCTTAAAAAAATGACAGACTATGGCGAAAACTTACCCATGACTCATTATTTTAATTGTTTGTTTGTTTTCCTTTTTTCTACGCTTATAGATCATTTTAGATTTCAATAGATCCTAATGATGTTGTTGACAGCTGCATGTGAATCTTTACCATTTCTTTACCACTTTCATAATCTTAGTCAAGTTTTAATAGATTTACTTTTCCATACCATTTCCGCCGCGGGAGGCCGCCCGTTCGACGCACGTCCAAGTTACAGTTGTATCGTTGCCGTACCGCTTGCGGTGCCACGGGAGTAACCGGTACCTCCAGCGCTATTACTATCGGGGGCTAGGTAACCCCGCCGCCGGACCCGCCAAAAGCTATGTCCAGTGAATGTGGAGGAGGAGGGGACCGCCGAAGGAGGAGCTGGAGAAGGAACCTCCACATCCTGCCTTCCCCGGAATCCCCGAGACGCCCAAGCAAGGACCACGCTCAACAGCAACACCAGCACGAATTTCTGGAAAAGCAAATTAGGTGAGGAATATTGCCTCCAAGGGGCGTCCGACTGGACGCACGTTTTACTCAGGGCCGACTCGACTTCATGTTGGAGAGCGGTCTTTACCATCGTGAGAAATCCCTCGCAAAGTGCCGTGAGTCCTTAAGAGGGCTTTTATATCGAGCGCTGGCTTCCCCTTCACTCCATCCAACGCCTGCGCCCTCCTGACGATCACCTTCACTAGATTATGATTCAGCAAACTGATTTATATCGTCCCGCTTTCAACTGAATAGAGGAGCAATATTATGCTTTTACTTTTTCTTTTTCCTTAGAAATTTACTTTACCCACCAAACTGTATGTAAATTGCGTTATACATATGGCTATACTCATGAATTAATCACATGATCAGTGTTAGTATGCATTACAAAAACAATTCAGCAAGAGCCCACGGACCATCCGTCGAAAATGTCACCCAACATTGCTTAATTCCCTTTATGAAATTGGCCAATTCATTCAAGAGAAAAACGCGCAACAAGGGAGACAACTGACATTTCCTAACATATATATTTTAACGCAATTTTTCTGTTACCATAAACAATCTTTTATTTATCTGTCTAATTTATTCTCTGTCTGTTCCT
>NC_051413.1:14225124-14225289 GCF_015228065.2 Penaeus monodon
TCTAATAACATTAACATTACAACGTAAATTTTTAAATTGGCTGAAACCATTTAAAATGTTCAAGTTCGCTTTGAGAAGCAATATCCAGTTAATTCAATTTGTCACCGTCAGTCACATCCTATCACCAAACTGTGAACCTTAGACGAAACTCACAGAGAAAGCGAG
>NC_051413.1:14227288-14227376 GCF_015228065.2 Penaeus monodon
CTGTGTTCTTTAACAACCGATTGGCAAGGGACGGGAATACATCACACGACCCGAAAGCTCCAAAGCATCAGAACCGCCTGAGGTTCTT
>NC_051413.1:14229242-14229540 GCF_015228065.2 Penaeus monodon
TACCACAGTTGGCAATTGTCCGCGGATTAGTGGATCTATCTGAATAACATAAGTAAATAAAATCACCGTGTAGAAAATTCAGCAAAACGCACACCGCAAGCACCGCCACGCAAGCCTACGTAGACAGGTGTTTTGACATACATATGCAGACAATCATATGCCAACCATTGCATTTGCATATCAGCGTTAAATTACACATCCAAATATACATTCACAAGGACCGGGCGTGCGATCTCAGAGAGTGCAACTCAGTTCAACACGTCGTTCACTTCAGTCACGCGCCAGACGCGCACGCACC
>NC_051413.1:14230200-14231950 GCF_015228065.2 Penaeus monodon
GCTCAAGTAATCCGGCCAGTGAACAGGCGTGGCGTTCATTTTCCAGGGTGTGAATGCAGTCTCTGGTCTGCTTAGTACAAACTGGTTATTGGTTGCTCGCTTTATTCATGTTCATTGCTCTCACGTCTTTCTTTATTATCTCTTCTTTTTATGATAGACATTTATCACTTCTCTCTTATTTTTGTGTTATTATTCGTATTAATTTGTTACCCCACTTTATTTTTATGACTCCTCAACATCTAAATTTTGTTATGTATATCAGACCTAATATGTTTTGAACATTCCTGCGACTATCAATTTCTTTTCGATTTGTGATAATAAATAGCCAAAAGACCGTTTTCGTCCGCACGTTTAGGATCAGCCTAAGTGAGGCATAATTCTCAAACCGTGGTTGTTTTCCGTTGCGGTGCATGGCCTTTTTGTGTGCCGATGTGATTCAGCTGCTTGCGCTGAGGTTCGTGAAAGACTTACTATGAACGGAAATCAATAAACAGAAAGATAAAGAGTATATTCACTCACATGAGTCGAGGTGAATGACACTTTCAACGCATTGAATAATTTATTAAGAACTGGCTGTGTAGCCATCGACTCAAAAAAATATATATCTGACAAACGAAAAAGCATTACCACCAACATGTTCATTTTCCGTAGCCGCCCTCCACTGCCTCCGTGGAAACCCCATGTCCTCCGCCGTTGCCTCCGTTATTTTCCCCCGTTGAAGCCTCCGCTGGAACGACATAACTCCTCCTTGCCCCACCATTTCCCTCGTGGACCGCCATAACTCCCCCGTTGCCTCCGCTATTTCTCCGTTGGAACCGCCTAACCCTCCGCCGTTGCCGCCACCATTTCCTCCGTTGGAACCGCCATAACCTCTCGCCGTTGCTTCCGGTTATTTCCTTCCGTTGGAACCCGCCATAACCTCCACCGTTGCCTCTGTTATTTCCTCCGTTGGAACCGCCATAACCTCCGATGTTGCCTCCGTTATTTCCTCCGTTAAGTCCTCCGGTGGAACCGCCATAACCCACCGCCGGTCCGCCATTATTTCCTATCCATGACCGCCACCTTACCTCCATTATTCCCAACCGGTTGAACCATCATAGCTACCCTCCGTTACCACTGCCTTGGGAATCCGCCGAGGTGAAAGCTAACTGTTGGCTTTGGCTACGCCATTTTGGTTACCGTCGCCAGAACCTCCGTTAAGCCACTGTAACTTCCGGCTCTGTTGCTTCCATTTCCCGCCACCACTGAACCATACCCTCCTCCGTTATTACATTTCCCCCTCTGTTGGAAACTGTAACCGCCACCGTTGCATCCGTTTCCCCCGCCATATCTTCCGCCATTGCCTCCTTCCCCCCTCCGTGACCATTTCCCCCTCCGTGGAACCATAACCTCCTCCATTGCCTCCATTTCCCCCTCCGTTAGAACCATAGCCTCCACTTCCCCTCCTTTAACCATAGCCACCACTGCTGACTCCATTCCCCTGTCCGTTGGAACCATAACCTTCTCCGTTGCCTCCTCTGCCACCACCCTGGCGCTGGCTCCACGGCCTGAAAATGAGCTGTATCTCCCCTCCGTTGTTGCGTCCCCAAAGGAGCTGGCATCGCCCAGCCGGACGCCGCCACGACCGCCACAAATGCCCACCGTACAACTATCAGCCTCTGTGGAAGAATTCCGGTGTGGGCATTACGTCTTCGGCTTTCCTTAAGTTACCTAACGTCCTTTTTTTGCTACTTCCTAGAATACTTCGTCA
>NC_051413.1:14231969-14232175 GCF_015228065.2 Penaeus monodon
AGTTACTCGTTTGTAAAATGTCCGTTTCTGTCAGCTGCAATTAAAATGATAATATACAATCTACGTCATTCCTTATGTAGTAAAATTTCGTTAATTAGAAACTGCGATAAACTTACCATCGTGTTGTTGACTGACTACAGCAGATTGCTTTACTTGCTGATGAGTCTTGCATGAGTGAGGCTTTTATATCGATCATAGAACTCCAT
>NC_051413.1:14232223-14232701 GCF_015228065.2 Penaeus monodon
ACCCGACCCTCAATGGATCACCGCAAATGGAGCTGGTGCCCCTTTTTTTATGTTAGACTGCGTAATCTTTGTTTTGCATCTGCAAGGGAAGAACTTGCTGAATATAAACATAATGCATCACAGTCAGTAAATGAAGGCTTGTGTCTAGCTTCTGCACATGAAGGAGGGTCACAAAACGACGAGAAAAGAACCGATCTAGAATATACCGTATTGCAACAACAGACCAAGCAACTTTGTCAATGACGCTACACTTTCTTCATTTTAAAGGGAAAAAAAAATCCATACATATTCCCGAACGCGAGGACGACTCGACCGCAGAGAAGAGGGATTTACTGCTATTCAATCTAACCAGCGAACCGTCAACGACAGAAGACTTAACAATTGAAAACAAATATCCAGATTTTGAGATTACGGGGCGGCAAAAAAAAAGTTAAGGTTCATCTCTATCTTTTCATTTCCTCTCTCCGTTAACTTTAAG
>NC_051413.1:14234877-14235085 GCF_015228065.2 Penaeus monodon
AAACATATATATAAATATATATAATAAATTTTAAAATATATATAAAAAATAAAATAAAAATAAATTTTAAAAATTAAATATATTAAAATATTAAAAATAAATATTAATATAAAAATAAATAATAAAAAAAAATAAATAAATAATAAGAATAATATAAAAAAAAATTAAAATAAAAAAAAAATTTAAAAAAACAAAACTAAACAAACAA
>NC_051413.1:14235348-14235533 GCF_015228065.2 Penaeus monodon
AAAAAAAGAAAGAAAAAAAAATAAAAACAAAAAAAAAAAAAAAAAAAAAAAATATATATATATATTAATAAAAAAAAAAATTAAAAAAATAAAAAAATTAACAAAAAAAATTTATAAAAAAAAACACACACACCAAAACCCACACACACACACACACACAAAAACCCCACACAAATTATATTAAA
>NC_051413.1:14235607-14235844 GCF_015228065.2 Penaeus monodon
TATTAAATTTATATTTTTTTATTATATATAACAAAACAATATAAAAAAAAAAAAAAAAAAATAAAAAAAAAAAAAAAAAAAAAAAAACAAATATTATATAAAATATTTTTATATAAATATATATATATATATTATAATTATAAAATTTTATAAAAAATTTTAAAATATATAAATATATATAATATATAAAAAAAAAAAAAAAAAAAAACTTTATTATATATATGATATAATATAAAA
>NC_051413.1:14236454-14236551 GCF_015228065.2 Penaeus monodon
ATAGTTTAAAAATAGTATGTATAATAATAGATAATAATATAATAATAAAAATGATAAAAAATATATTATAATATATATATATTTATTATATATTATA
>NC_051413.1:14236663-14236835 GCF_015228065.2 Penaeus monodon
AAGTATAATAATAATAAATAAAAAATTTAAAAATTTTAATAAAAATAAATAAAAAAAATTAATATATATATTTTATATTATTTGTATAATAATATATATAAATTTATAAAATAATATATATATATTATTATATATATTATATATATATATATGTTGGTTTGGGTTTTTTTGG
>NC_051413.1:14237017-14237446 GCF_015228065.2 Penaeus monodon
GTGTGTGTGTGTGTGTGTTGTGTAATATATTTTATTTTTTATAAAATATATAATATATTTATAATATTTATTTATAAAAATTTTAAAAAAATTTAATATATTTTATATATATATATATATATATATATAATATTATTTATATTTTTTATATATATAACATAATTATTATTTTTTATATATTAAAATATATTATTTATATATTAATATTTATATTTTTATATATATTAAAAATTATTGTTATTAAACTTATATATTATATATATTTATATTATTAATATTTAATTATTATTTATATATATATATTATATTATTATATTATGTAATATATATTATATTATATTTTTATTATTATATTTAATATTTTTTAATTTTTTTTATATTATTATATTTTCTTTTATATATTTTTTTTATTTTTTTATATTTTTAGTT
>NC_051413.1:14238124-14238193 GCF_015228065.2 Penaeus monodon
ATATTTTAAATTTTATAATTTTTAATATTGTCATAAGTTTCCCCCGAACTGACCCCCGGGCCAAGAACA
>NC_051413.1:14238943-14239696 GCF_015228065.2 Penaeus monodon
GTAATGAGACTCTTTTTTTTACTTTATAACTTTTTAAAATACATTGGGCAAGTAATTTAATATTCAGTAGATCAGTGCATCAACAAAAAAATTAATATGTTAATCTTTACTAAAACTTATAAACAGGGAAAACCCAAAAAATATACAACAAAAAAACGATACTTTGAAAAAAACCCTTTCACCACACAGGGGAACTATTACAGGGGTAACAACATTGACATTTTCTATGACAAATCTTAAAACAAGAAAAAATTTAGACAACCAAGCAAACAACGAAGGAAGTGATATGAAGATGTTTTATTTAAAAATTTTAAATTTTGATTTCTAGATAGGCACAGCGATTACATTTTCTTTGCCTTTTATATGGTGGATAATAAAAAGGTTATTATTTCTGTAAATCTAAGCTCCACCTCATGATTCTCTTTTTAGAGCTCTTTTCGGTAAGGGACAACCAAAAGGGGGTTTTTGGGTCTGGGTAAATTTCAAGGGAATACGAGGGGCAGGATAGACATACACTTCCAAAATGCCGATTTGCTAGAATGGGGACTCAGTTTCTTTTTCCCAAAAGTAGAGTATTTTTTTTCGATTTAGTAAAAAAAAATTTCTTTTTAAAAAAAATAAATAATTTAATAGTTAAAAAAAGTTTTTATATTTATTTAAAAAAAATTATAAATTTAAAAAAAAAAATAAAATTTATTTTTGGAATATTAAGGGAATTTAAATTTTTTTAAAATTTTTTTTAAATTTATTACA
>NC_051413.1:14239740-14240867 GCF_015228065.2 Penaeus monodon
TTTTTTTTTTATAATAATTATTTCGTTTTTTATTAAAGGGTAAATTCCCCACCAATAATATAATAATTCTTAAAATCATTTTTAATTTAAATTTTTAGTATAAAATAAATGGTAATTTTTTAAATTTTTTAATTAATAATTAATATTTAATTTTAAAAATTTAAAAATTTTAAATATTAAATTTTTTAAAGAAAAACCCATACTGAAAAAAGCCCCACGGGCTTTACAAAAGGAGGATGGTTTTGCACGTTCGTGAGGGGAAAGAGCCAATCCCCTTTTTAAACAAAAAATTTTGGTTTAAAATTTTGCTTTGCCTACCAGATCAATTTCAATCGCATCCTGGAAAATAGGAAACTTATTCTTGTTAGTGCATTCACACGCTGAAATAGTACAAAAAAACAATAGACCCATTGCTTTCGGAACTAATATGCGGGGGAAAAAAATCCATCATTATGCTAGGCTCATAATGCCGTTTTCTAACATATAACTTATTTTTCCCCTTAATGATTATTTTTTAAAAGGGTTGATCCTTAAGGTGTTGTTTTAATAGGAGAAGACTACCAACATCAATATCACGATAAAGATGGTTTTGCTTGGGGGTATAGAAAACAAATGGGGTATTTAGCAAAAGACTGCTCAAAAATCTTGTAGAGGGTCGATAAAGTAATCTTACAATTTAAAACTTTCAAAATTTTTGAGTTTCGTATTAGAGGGGTACACTATCTAAAGAATCAGCATCTCTCCCTTTCATACTTCCCCCGTGTTTTAAAATTTTAGTCACCCTGATTTCGGCACTTTCACCCTTTTTGTCACCATAGGAAAAAAATCATGTTCGAAATAAGGTTCATCTGATTTTAATTGGGAAAAGCGCGGGTTTTACGTCCCTTGGGGGTTTTTAAACATAATTTAAGTTTTTTATTTTTTCACGACCCCGAGGACCCTATACGTTTTTAGTGAGCCGTGTAAGGGAAAAAACCACACTTTATCCCTAGAGGAGAAAGATCAAGGGAGTATTCTTATCGTACCACGACTTTTTGGGTCGGCTGCCTTAAATTTTCTCTTGCCAGTTCCAAGCTTTTGTTAGTCTAGATCGAAATCCATCAATATTCAAAAAGTTTGAGCTTTCA
>NC_051413.1:14240930-14241069 GCF_015228065.2 Penaeus monodon
AGAAAAAATCCTAAAGATCCGAACACTTTTCCGACTGAAATAGTAATACAGGGAACCTTTATCCCACGCTTTTCCCTGTCATGCAGTAAGCTTGATCTATTTTGAGAGTTTGGTGAAACCTTTCTACTGCACCCTTTGG
>NC_051413.1:14241443-14242994 GCF_015228065.2 Penaeus monodon
TGGATGATAGGCTCTTGAAATTTGGTGTCAACCCCAAGAGTTTACAATTGTTGAAAAAACCCCGGATTTAAGAAATTTCTTTTTCCCTGATCTGTCTGAACAAACTTTGGTAACCCAAAAGTGAGTGAAAAATGTAGGTTTAAAACCCACAATTGCGAAAAGCACTTTTTTTCCTTTAAAAGGGAAATTTCTTCAGGAAAAGTCGTTTCCCTTTTCCTTTCATGGCCACCCCCTTCTACCCATTTTTCTAAAGAATCATTGGCTTTTCTTCCATCCTTCATTATTTCCCCTCAGTTCTTTATGCCCTGGCCATGCATTCCCCCCTCAACCTTTGTCGCAACCCCTTTTATTTTGGAACCTCACTGATCTTAAATAGCGCTCCAGAAAAATCCCCTACGTTCTTCACTCTGTGTTTCTAGCAGCCCTACGTTCATACAGCTCCACCTGTACACTTGACCATATATTCATCAATTTGTCAAAAACTCATTTTCATTCGTTCTTCACGTCCACAATTTAACAATCTTTCTGCGGCGGTCCTTCATAGGTTTTTTTTAACACGAATCTCACCTTTTCATCTTCATCTTCGTTTTGTGCAAGTACAAGATCCAAGTTTGCACTATTCCTCTTCCACTAAAGATATCTGTTTTAGGACAATTACGAACTACGAACGGTTTCTTAAGATGGCGACTCTGGCTTGTAACTAGATCTTCAATTACGCTCAGTGTCCTATCCCACGGGTTACGTTCTTCATTTCCAGTTTCCAATCCACTCGAACACGCGTCTGGCGTCCTTCTCCTAAACGCGGCATTCCCCATGATCGGGCTAACACATCTCCCATTATATCTGTACCCCTTTACTTCCTTGTATTCGAAATACATGAGTAATGCCGCTAATAAAATAATGATTAACCCTAGCAACGCGAAGATGTGTTCCTCGGACTTCATGTTCATTTCTTTATCCACTTATAAAAATCAGCACTAAAGAGAACCACGCTCTGCTACCATTTGAGGGGGGAATGAAGTTCAAATTTTAATTACTTCTTCTCCCTGATGTTCTAGGAGGTTCAGGTTTTCGTTTGTTTATATGAACTATCATGTCCGTGATCTTTTGTTCTCTGTTCGGCTGATTGTTATTAGAGGACATAAGAAAGAATCTTTCTCTTTGCATTTATTATTTCTGAAGTGTACAATGTGCTCACGCACACGATATGCGGAGCTTCGAAACACAAGTACACAAAATACACGGAGTGTAACGCACACAAGTACACAAAATACACGGAGTGTAACGCACACAAGTACACAAAATACACGGAGTGTAACGCACACAAGTATACAAAATACACGGAGTGTAACGCACACAAGTACACAAAATACACGGAGAGTAACGCACACAAATACACAAAATACACGGAGAGTAACGCACACAAGTACACAAAATACACGGAGAGTAACGCACACAAGTACACAAAATACACGTAATGCAGTCACATCGAACATAGTCACTACGTCATGCTGCGCACTGTTAGGCCTTTTTAATTCGCATTCATAGTTC
>NC_051413.1:14243180-14243512 GCF_015228065.2 Penaeus monodon
CTTACTCCGCCACGCACACTGTTCTTGATCTTGCGCGTGCCTCACGCTTGTTCTCGCTTGTGCATACACCGTCCATGCACCCCGGGCCTCTTTGCCGGTACTGCTGTGGCGAAATTAAGCGGCGCTCGTGGTCCCTAAAAATAGGGCGTGCATATGTTTTGCACAAATTTACCTCATATGCTTCCACTTTTATGGCACTAAGTTTATAACAGCGTTATTACGCACAGTTTGCTTACCGAGAATTCGTGGGAGGAGGGTATGTAGTCAAATTTAGTTCAAGCACGAGAATAGTCTTTTGTTTTCTCTGTTCAACCGTCAGAGTAGCAAGACCA
>NC_051413.1:14243588-14243751 GCF_015228065.2 Penaeus monodon
TATTTCTCGGTATAGTGCCACTATTCATGTGCCCATTCTTTCGCAAGTGTTTTTCTTTTCTTTGTATTTTGTTACTATGCGGCGTCACCACTGATTACATTTTAAATGTATACATATTATACCAAACATTAGAAACATTCACCTACTAAAACCCCAAATTTTC
>NC_051413.1:14244226-14244477 GCF_015228065.2 Penaeus monodon
TTTTATAATTTTTTTTTTTTTTAAAATTTTTTTGATATTTTTGTTTGATACAAAATTATTTTTAATAGGATTAAATTCTTTTTTGGCCCAAATTTTTTTTGGGCCCAAACAGAAAAAAAATTCTTATTCCAAAATTTTCAATCTTCAATAACGCCCAAACCCTTTAAAAGCTTTTTTCCCTAAATGTTGCCCTTTGGAGTTTGGGCTTTTTTTTTCTCGCTAAAATAAAATTAAAAAAAAATTTTTTTTTT
>NC_051413.1:14247797-14248055 GCF_015228065.2 Penaeus monodon
AAATATAAAATATTTATTTTAATTTAAAAATGTACGCACACATTCTACCTTTCTTTTTTCGGTCTATGTAAAAATTTATCTTTCCATCTGTTTATTTTCTATTATTTCTATATACATTTTTTATCTCTTTTCCCCTTTTTATTGTATCTCTATTTTTTCTGTCTATCTATCCTTTTTATGCATATATGCACACCCATATGTAGTGTATATATGTAAATAGGGTCGATGTTGGGTACGAAAAAACACATATGTATATGG
>NC_051413.1:14248105-14248518 GCF_015228065.2 Penaeus monodon
TTTTTTTATTAAAATATATTAAAATAAAATATATATATATATAAAATTCACATCTATATTAATTTTCATTTCCATTTTTTTTTTTAAAAAATTTAAAAACGCATGCACATCCCCCTCAATGTTTAAAATCCTACACTGTTTTCCCAAAGTGAAGAATGACCACTTAGGAAAAAATGATAAAAAAACTTAGTTTAAGTCACAAGGGCAATTGTTGAACATTTGATTTAATTGATTTAGAAGAGGTACGGACCCACATCACAGAAACCAATTTGTGACCCGAAACCGGGTTTTTCCTTTCCCTTTTTTTTTTTGTGGGATGTGTGTTGTCCCGTGAAAAAAGTTTATGCTTTTTTTACAACATTCCTTTTTCGGAGATAAATCATTAAAGAATAGGGAAAACAGTCCCTGAAATT
>NC_051413.1:14250903-14251007 GCF_015228065.2 Penaeus monodon
GGGTTTCACCATCTAGTAGCGGTTAAACGAAATGAATTTTTTTTTTTTTTCGCAAACCAAACGATTAAATGAAAGGCTAATATTTGTTTTAAAACAAAAATAAT
>NC_051413.1:14251579-14251688 GCF_015228065.2 Penaeus monodon
GTCAAAGCACATCTTTTTAAACAGTATATGCGTAGCTGTGGATAGGAAATGGTTTATTTTGTGTTTGTTACAAATTCAGAGTTTTCATGCATCATCATATTTTTTTTGC
>NC_051413.1:14251884-14251948 GCF_015228065.2 Penaeus monodon
ATCCCTTTTTCGTGCAAAATATGATAACTATAGTTGACAAAAGAAATATATATTTATTTTGTTC
>NC_051413.1:14252085-14252248 GCF_015228065.2 Penaeus monodon
TTTTTTTTATTTTTCTTTGTCGGGTCACTAAGTAAAACGACTAATTGAAAGGATGTTTGATAATTTTAAAGATTTTCTACAATCGGTTTTTCTTGTAAAAGAAAAAAAACGGTAATAATTGTAGAAAAGAAAGAAACCCAAAACTGCGGGCAGTCTACTTATA
>NC_051413.1:14252584-14252743 GCF_015228065.2 Penaeus monodon
AGAAAATCCACCCCATTTTATTTTTGGGTGATGTGGCCACTCTCCGCCGTTTCATAGATATGTCGTTTTGTAAATAATGTTTGATAATCAGAACATAAAATATGACGAAAAAAACATACATCTTTATCAAAACTTGAACTAAGTCTATGAGCAAACTAA
>NC_051413.1:14253302-14253412 GCF_015228065.2 Penaeus monodon
CTAGATGGTTCCTCTTTCTTCAAACTTCTCAATTTCCGGTGAACAAACATGATTTTTCCCACACACCAGAAAATAAGTATTTCTTTCAAAAACATTAATTTATTTCTCAA
>NC_051413.1:14254595-14254771 GCF_015228065.2 Penaeus monodon
ATGTGTGTGTGTAAAAATACAGAGAGCGCTGGTTTGCAATGCGGGCCTTCGTTTGGGCCCCCGGGGCCCCCCCCTCTTAGTCGATTTAGCTGTGATGCTCCCTGCTGAGTCAGAAAGTCGAGGTGGAAAGGACTGGCCATCTAACCGTTCTCCCGTGGCTTAGAAAGTATTTCCGT
>NC_051413.1:14255810-14256047 GCF_015228065.2 Penaeus monodon
GATCGCCCAAATCCCTAAAGGACGGGACTTGAAGAAAAATATTATAAATTAACGGAACAACTTACTAACCACGGCATATACGGTTAGATGGCCAGGGGCCTTTCCACCTCGCTTGCGACGTCGATGGAGACTCACACTAATCGACTAAGAGGGGGGGCCGGGCGCGAAAAGAAGCCCTGCGATTGAAGCCCGCGCTCTCTGTAATATTTACACACACACTAAAAAAGAAAAAAAAAT
>NC_051413.1:14257852-14257997 GCF_015228065.2 Penaeus monodon
TTATTTGCTCATAGCTTGTTCAAATTTTGATAAAAAGTTTTGTTTTTCGTATATTTTTTTTTGATTATCAATCATTATTTTCAGACGAAAAATATCATAAACGGCGGAAGTGGGCCCCATCACCAATAAAAAATTGGGGGTTTTT
>NC_051413.1:14258268-14258457 GCF_015228065.2 Penaeus monodon
AATGTTACGAAAGGAACCGGGGCCACTGTCCCGGGGGTTAGCAAGGTTTTTATAAATATGACTGCCCGCAGTATTGTCTTTCTTTTCTACAATTATTACCCTTTTTTTTTTTTTTACAAGTAAACCCATGTAAAAATCTTAAAAATTTTCAAAAATCCTTTAATTAGTCGATTTTCTTAGTGACCCGAC
>NC_051413.1:14258822-14259005 GCF_015228065.2 Penaeus monodon
TTGCTCTAAAAAAGACGCATATTTTTTGTTTATTTAATCATGTTTTTGGATCTGACGAAAGAAAATAAAATTCTTTTTCAATGCAAAACATAGATGATGCATGAAAACTCTGAATTTGTAACAAAACACAATAAACCATTTCCCATCCCCAAACTACGATATACGTAAACAATGTGCTTTGAC
>NC_051413.1:14259052-14259129 GCF_015228065.2 Penaeus monodon
CCTATTAAATGGGAAAAGTACAGCGAAGATGAAATGCCCATTTTTATTGTTTTTGTTTTTAAAATATTAATTCGACG
>NC_051413.1:14259564-14259665 GCF_015228065.2 Penaeus monodon
TGAAAAAACAGAATATGTGCACTTTTTCATTTAACTTTTTGGTTTGGGCGAAAAAAAAAAAATTCATTTCGATTAACCTATAATGGTGTAACCATCTATCG
>NC_051413.1:14261779-14262027 GCF_015228065.2 Penaeus monodon
TTCTTTTAATGATTTTTCCCCTAAAAGAATTTTTGTCAAAAAGTCATTTTTTTCACAGACACACACACATACACCAAAAAAAAGGGAAAAGGGAAAAAAATGGGTTTCTGTCACTATTGCTCTGCTGCTGTGGGTCCGTCCCTCTTCTAAATCAATTCACTCAAATGTTCAACAATATGTCTTGTGACGTAACTAAGTTTTTTTTATCATTCTTTCCTAAGTGGGTCATTTTTCCCACTTTGCAAACA
>NC_051413.1:14265423-14265625 GCF_015228065.2 Penaeus monodon
GCCGAGAACAAGAAAAGCCAATCTCCTAAAGGGCAACATTGAGGAAAATAGCTTTCAAAGTTTGGTCGTTATTGAAGATTGAAAATTTACGGAATATAGAATTTTATTTTTCTGTGGCCAATAAAAATTGGCCAAATGAATTTAATCCTATTAAAGATAATTTTGTATCAAACAAAAATATCAAATATTTTAAAAAACGAAA
>NC_051413.1:14266105-14266249 GCF_015228065.2 Penaeus monodon
GTAGGTGAATGTTTCTAATGTTTGGTATAATATGTATACATTGAAAATGTAATCAGTGGTGACGCCCCAAAAGTAACAAAAACAAAGAAAGAAAAACACTTTTCAAGAATGGGCACATGAATAGTGGCACTATACCGAGAAATA
>NC_051413.1:14266325-14266661 GCF_015228065.2 Penaeus monodon
TGGTCTTGCTACTCTGACGGTTGAACAGAGAAAACAAAAGACTATTCTCGTGCTTGAACTAAATTTGACTACATACCCTCCTCCCACGAATTCTCGGTAAGCAAACTGTGCGTAATAACGCTGTTATAAACTTAGTGCCATAAAAGGGGAAGCATATGAGGTAAATTTGTGCAAAACATATGCACGCCCTATTTTTAGGGACCACGAGCGCCGCTTAATTTCGCCACAGCAGTTACCGGCAAAGAGGCCCGGGGTGAAATGGACGGTGTATGCACAAGCGAGAACAAGCGTGAGGCCCCGCGCAAGATCAAGAAAAAGTGTGCGTGGCGGAGTATC
>NC_051413.1:14266846-14268246 GCF_015228065.2 Penaeus monodon
GAACTATGAATGCGAATTAAAAAGGCCTAACAGTGCGCAGCATGACGTAGTGACTATGTTCGATGTTGACTGCATTACGTGTATTTTTTTGTACTTGTTGCGTTTCTTTTCCGTGTATTTTGTGTACTTGTTTTCGTTACTCTCCGTGTATTTTGTGTACTTGTGTGCGTTACGCTCCGTGTATTTTGTGAAACTTGTGTGCGATACACTCCGTGTATTTTGTATACTGTTGGCGTTACACTCCGTGTATTTTGTGTACTTTGTGTGCGTTAGTCTCCATGTATTTTGTGTACTTGTGTGCGTTACTCTCCTTGTTTTTTGTGTACTTGTGTGCGTTACTCACCGTGTATATTGTGTACAAAGGGTTTCGAAGCTCCGCATATGTGGCGTGAGCACATTGTACACTTCAGAAATAATAAATGCAAAGAGAAAGATTCTTTCTTATGTCCTCTAATAACAATCAGCCGAACAGAGAACAAAAGATCACGGACATGATAGGTCATATAAACAAACGAAAACCTGAACCTCCTAGAACATCATGGAGAAGAAGTAATTAAAATTTGAACTTCATTCCCCCCTCAAATGGTAGCAGAGCGTGGTTCCTTTTAGTGCTGATTTTTATAAGTGGATAAAAAAATGAACATGAAGTCCGGAACACATCTTCGCGTTGCTAGGGTTAATCATTATTTTTTTAGCGGCATTACTCATGTATTTCGAATACAAGGAATAAAGGGGTACAGATATAATGGGGATGTGTTAGCCCGAATCATGGGGAATGCCGCGTTTTTGGAGAAGGACGCCAGACGCGGTTCGAGTGGATTTGGAAACTGGAAATGAAGAACGTAACCCGTGGGATAGGACACTGAGCGTAATTGAAGATCTAGTTACAAGCCAGAGTCGCCATCTTAAGAAACCGTTCGTAGTTCGTAATTGTCCTAAAACAGATATCTTTAGTGGAAGAGGAATAGTGCAAACTTGGATCTTGTACTTGCACAAATTACCGAAGATGAAGATGACAAGGTGAGATTCGTGTTAAACCATATAGAAGGAGCCGCCGCAGAAAGATTGTTCAATTGTGGACGTGAATGAACGAATGTAAATGATGTTTTGACGAATTGATGAAAGTATATGGTCAGAGTGTATCAGTGTGGGAGCTGTATGAACGTATGGCTGCTAGGAAACAACAGAGTGAAGAGACAGTATGGGAGTTTCTGGACGCGCTACTAGAGATCAGTGATGAGTTCCAAAATCAAAGAGGTTGCGACAAGAGGTTGATAGGGGAATGCATGGCCAGGGACATGAGTGAACCGTGAGTGAAAATGAATAGAAGGATGGAAGAAAAGCCAGATGATTCTTTAGAACAATGGGTAGAATGGGTGGCCATGAAAGAGAGAGAATGG
>NC_051413.1:14268277-14268423 GCF_015228065.2 Penaeus monodon
AAGGAAAATAAGTGCTTCTGCAATTGTGAAGCTTTACTACATTTTTCACTACTTTTGGGGGTACCAAAGTTGTTCAGAACAGATCAGGGCAGCAATTTTCTTATCCGGTGGTTCTTTCACAATTCTGGGGGGGAAAAACTCCCCTT
>NC_051413.1:14269489-14270071 GCF_015228065.2 Penaeus monodon
CGCTCTCCCTCCATCTTTTCTCTTGCGATCTCGCCTAGCTGTTTTTCATATGTGACATTTTTTTTTTTATCCAGTATAGTATCTTCGATCTTAGTCTCTCTTGCCCTTTTCCCTGCTATTTCGACTTTCTATCCCTCCTCCTCTTCATAATCCATGCCAATGTAACCTGATGGCATTCAAAAGCTGTCTTTTCATTTCTACCTTGTCCAAAAATTTGTCATTTGTCAATAAATCTACACATGATACCCTCATCATTCTTCTCCAAAAGCACATTACGCTGCATCAAGCGTCTTACACATATTCTTGTTGTCCATGACTCGCATGCATACAATAGCACTAAACAGATGTAACACGTTAAAAAACGCTTTCTAGTTTCCAGTCCTAAGTATTTGAATCTGTCCACTTGCTTTACTTGCTCCTCAGTCACAGTCACATGACATAACGGAATATTTACCCTTTCCCTGATGGTACTCCAATTCCGATTTAACATTACTCTTAAAATTGTCTTCGTTACGTGACTCATGAAGCTAATTGTTCTGTGTATTTTGCAATTTATTGTTACTGGCGTAATTGTTAGAGAAG
>NC_051413.1:14270125-14270343 GCF_015228065.2 Penaeus monodon
CGTCCTCGGAACTGGTGATTTTCATTCCTTTGCCGAAAAGCGTCATAAATATTGGCAAAAGGCTGCAATTTCATGAGTATGCACATTTGTGAATTATTTGAACCACAATGATTTTTATTTTGTTACTTTAATTACTACGATTCTCTAAAATTTCAATGTCATGTGATTAAATTGATTTTGTGATATAGATCACAGAATTTTCGCGAAATGTGTTCCAA
>NC_051413.1:14273620-14273774 GCF_015228065.2 Penaeus monodon
CAGTTTGCTCATAGACTTAGTTCAAGTTTTGATAAAGATGTATGTTTTTACGTCATATTTTATGTTCTGATTATCAATCATTATTTACAGACGACATATCTATGAAACGGCGGAGAGTGGCCACATCACCAATAATAAATGGGGTGGATTTTCT
>NC_051413.1:14274655-14274842 GCF_015228065.2 Penaeus monodon
GCCTCTTAAAATTGACTGCATATTTTCTGTTTATTGATCAGTGTTGGATCTGACGAAAAGAAAATAAATTACTTTATCAATGCAAAAACATATGATGATGCATGAAAACTCTGAATTTGTAACAAAACACAAGTAAGCCATTTCCTATCCACAGCTACGCATATACTGTAAACAGATGTGCTTTGAC
>NC_051413.1:14275431-14275518 GCF_015228065.2 Penaeus monodon
ACAGAATATGTAGCACGTTTTATTAATCGGTTTGGTTGCGAAAAGAAAAAAACTTCATTTCGATTAACCGCTACAGATGGTGTAACC
>NC_051413.1:14277154-14277328 GCF_015228065.2 Penaeus monodon
GTCAAAGCACATCTGTTTACAGTATATGCGTAGCTGTGGATAGGAAATGGCTTACTTGTGTTTTGTTACAAATTCAGAGTTTTCATGCATCATCATATGTTTTTGCATTGATAAAGTAATTTATTTTCTTTTCGTCAGATCCAAACACTGATTCAATAAACAGAAAATATGCAG
>NC_051413.1:14277457-14277521 GCF_015228065.2 Penaeus monodon
ATCCCTTCTCGTGCAAAATATGATAACATATAGTTGACAAAAGAAATATATATTTATTTTGTTC
>NC_051413.1:14278169-14278323 GCF_015228065.2 Penaeus monodon
AGAAAATCCACCCCATTTATTATTGGTGATGTGGCCACTCTCCGCCGTTTCATAGATATGTCGTCTGTAAATAATGATTGATAATCAGAACATAAAATATGACGTAAAAACATACATCTTTATCAAAACTTGAACTAAGTCTATGAGCAAACTG
>NC_051413.1:14281628-14281843 GCF_015228065.2 Penaeus monodon
TTGGAACACATTTCGCGAAAATTCTGTGATCTATATCACAAAATCAATTTAATCACATGACATTGAAATTTTAGAGAATCGTAGTAATTAAAGTAACAAAATAAAAATCATTGTGGTTCAAATAATTCACAAATGTGCATACTCATGAAATTGCAGCCTTTTGCCAATATTTATGACGCTTTTCGGCAAAGGAATGAAAATCACCAGTTCCGAGG
>NC_051413.1:14281898-14282482 GCF_015228065.2 Penaeus monodon
CTTCTCTAACAATTACGCCAGTAACAATAAATTGCAAAATACACAGAACAATTAGCTTCATGAGTCACGTAACGAAGACAATTTTAAGAGTAATGTTAAATCGGAATTGGAGTACCATCAGGGAAAGGGTAAATATTCCGTTATGTCATGTGACTGTGACTGAGGAGCAAGTAAAGCAAGTGGACAGATTCAAATACTTAGGACTGGAAACTAGAAAGCGTTTTTTAACGTGTTACATCTGTTTAGTGCTATTGTATGCATGCGAGTCATGGACAACAAGAATATGTGTAAGACGCTTGATGCAGCGTAATGTGCTTTTGGAGAAGAATGATGAGGGTATCATGTGTAGATTTATTGACAAATGACAAATTTTTGGACAAGGTAGAAATGAAAAGACAGCTTTTGAATGCCATCAGGTTACATTGGGCATGGATTATGAAGAGGAGGAGGGATAGAAAGTCGAAATAGCAGGGAAAAGGGCAAGAGAGACTAAGATCGAAGATACTATACTGGATAAAAAAAAAAAATGTCACATATGAAAAACAGCTAGGCGAGATCGCAAGAGAAAAGATGGAGGGAGAGCG
>NC_051413.1:14290157-14290738 GCF_015228065.2 Penaeus monodon
CGCTCTCCCTCCATCTTTTCTCTTGCGATCTCGCCTAGCTGTTTTTCAATATGTGACATTTTTTTTTTTTTATCCAGTATAGTATCTTCGATCTTAGTCTCTCTTGCCCTTTTCCCTGCTATTTCGACTTTCTATCCCTCCTCCTCTTCATAATCCATGCCCAATGTAACTGATGGCATTCAAAAGCTGTCTTTTCATTTCTACCTTGTCCAAAAAATTTGTCATTTGTCAATAAATCTACACATGATACCCTCATCATTCTTCTCCAAAAGCACATTACGCTGCATCAAGCGTCTTACACATATTCTTGTTGTCCATGACTCGCATGCATACAATAGCACTAAACAGATGTAACACGTTAAAAAACGCTTTCTAGTTTCCAGTCCTAAGTATTTGAATCTGTCCACTTGCTTTACTTGCTCCTCAGTCACAGTCACATGACATAACGGAATATTTACCTCACAGTCACATGCAATTCCGATTTAACATTACTCTTAAAATTGTCTTCGTTACGTGACTCATGAAGCTAATTGTTCTGTGTATTTTGCAATTTATTGTTACTGGCGTAATTGTTAGAGAAG
>NC_051413.1:14290793-14290997 GCF_015228065.2 Penaeus monodon
CCTCGGAACTGGTGATTTTCATTCCTTTGCCGAAAAGCGTCATAAATATTGGCAAAAGGCTGCAATTTCATGAGTATGCACATTTGTGAATTATTTGAACCACAATGATTTTTATTTTGTTACTTTAATTACTACGATTCTCTAAAATTTCAATGTCATGTGATTAAATTGATTTTGTGATATAGATCACAGAATTTTCGCGAA
>NC_051413.1:14302182-14302777 GCF_015228065.2 Penaeus monodon
AGGATGGTGCGCTCTCCCATCCATCTGTTCTCTTGCGATCTCGCCTAGCTGTTTTTCATATTGGACATTTTTTTTTTTTTATCCAGTCTAGTATCTTCGACTTAGTCTCTGTTGCACTTTTCCCGCTATTCGACTTCTATTCCTCCTCCTCTTCATAATCCATGCCCCAATGTAACTGAGGCATTCAAAAAAAGCTGTCTTTCATTCCCCTTGTCCAAAAACATTGTTCATTTAGTCAAATAAATACACATGATACCCTCATCATTCTTCCCAAAAGCACATTACGCTGCATCAAGCGTCTTACACATATTCTTGTTGTCCATGACTCGCATGCAGACAATAGCACTAAACAGATGTAACACTAAAAAAACGCTTTCTAGTTCCAGTCCTAAGTATTTGAATCTGTCACTTGCTTACTGCCTCCTCAGTCAACAGTCAAATGGACATAACGGAATATTTACCTTTTCCCTGATGGTACTACAATTCCGATTTAACATTACTCTTAAAATTGTCTTCTGTTACGTGACTCATGAGCTAATTTTTATGTGTATTTTAGCACATTTATGGTACTGGCGTAATGTTAGAGAAGTGTGTA
>NC_051413.1:14302827-14303052 GCF_015228065.2 Penaeus monodon
CTCGGAAACTCCCGGTGATTTTCATTCCTTTGCCGAAAAGCGTCATAAATATGGCAAAAGGCTGCAATTTCATGAGTATGCACATGTTGTGAATTATTGAACCACAATTTGGATTTTTTTTTTATTTTGTTACTTTAATTCCCTTACGCATTCTCTAAAAAATTTCCCAATGTCAGGATTATTGATTTGGATATAGATCACAGAAATTTCGCGAAATGGTTCCCA
>NC_051413.1:14304559-14304767 GCF_015228065.2 Penaeus monodon
ACGGAACCATACTTACTAAGCCACGGCAGGATACGCGTTAGATGCCAGGTCCGTTCCACCCGACTAGGACGTACAGCATGTCTAGCACTCACAGCTAAGTCGACTAAGAGGGGCGCCGGCGCGAAACGAAGGCCCTGCGATTGCAAAAGCCAGCGCTGCGCCTCTCTGTATAGATTTACCAACACACATAAAAAAGAAAAAAAATGTC
>NC_051413.1:14305971-14306077 GCF_015228065.2 Penaeus monodon
TGAGCAATAAATTAATAATGTTTATGAAAGAAAACTATTTCTGGTGTGTGAAAAGTCATGTTTGTCACCCGGAACTGAGAAGTTTGAAGAAAGAGGAACCATCTAG
>NC_051413.1:14306658-14306818 GCF_015228065.2 Penaeus monodon
CAGTTTGCTCATAGACTTAGTTCTAAGTTTTGATAAAGAGTATGTTTTTACGTCATATTTTAGTGTTTTTTTTCTTGATTATCAATCATTATTACAGACGACATATCTATGAAAAGGCGGAGAGTGGCCACATCACCAAGAAAAATGGGGTGGATTTTCT
>NC_051413.1:14307089-14307294 GCF_015228065.2 Penaeus monodon
TTGCCTAAAAGAAATGAAAAAATGTACGAAGGATACGGGACACTGTCCGGGGATTAGACAAGCGTTCTTATAAGTAGACTCGCCCGCAGTATGGTCTTTCTTTTCTACAATATTACCGTTTTTTTCTTTTACAAAGTAAGACCGTTGTAGAAAATCTTTAAAATTACTCAACATCCTTTCAATTAGTCGATTACTTAGTGACCCG
>NC_051413.1:14307435-14307520 GCF_015228065.2 Penaeus monodon
GAACAAAATAAATATATATTTCTTTTGTCAACTATTCTGGTATCATATTGCCCACGAGAAAGGGATCAAAGTCGTGTTGTGAACT
>NC_051413.1:14307621-14307772 GCF_015228065.2 Penaeus monodon
GCTCTAAATGACTGCGTATTGTCTGGTTTACTGAATCAGTGTTGGATCTGACGAAAAGAAAATAATATTACTTATCAATGGCAAAAAAAGATGATGAGACATGGAAAAACTCTGAATTTGTAACAAAACACAAGTAAGCCATTTCCTATCC
>NC_051413.1:14308353-14308446 GCF_015228065.2 Penaeus monodon
AACAGAATAGTAGCACGTTTTCAATTTAATCGGTTTGGTGCGAAAAGAAAAAAACTTCATTTCGATTCAACGCTACTAGCTGGGGTGTAACCA
>NC_051413.1:14310558-14310711 GCF_015228065.2 Penaeus monodon
AAAAAAAGGAAAGGAAAAATCGGTTTCTGTCACTATATGCTCTGCTGACTGTGGGTCCGTACCTCTTCTAAATCAATTCACTCAAATGTTCAACAATATGTCTTGTGACGTAACTAAGTTTTTTTATCATTCTTTCCTAAGTGGGTCATTCTT
>NC_051413.1:14314162-14314335 GCF_015228065.2 Penaeus monodon
GCGAGAACAAGAAAAGCAATCTCCTAAAGGCAAACATTGAGGAAAAATAGCTTTCAAAGTTTGGTCGTTATTGAAGATTGAAGATTGTACGGAAAAAAATAAGAATTTATATTTTTTCTGTGGCCAATAAAATTGGCCAAATGAAATTTAAAATCTATTAAAGATAATTTTTG
>NC_051413.1:14314853-14314998 GCF_015228065.2 Penaeus monodon
GTAGGTGAATGTTTCTAATGTTTGGTATAATATGTATACATTGAAAATGTAATCAGTGGTGACGCCGCATAGTAACAAAATACAAAGAAAAGAAAAACACTTGCGAAAGAATGGGCACATGAATAGTGGCACTATACCGAAAATA
>NC_051413.1:14315075-14315411 GCF_015228065.2 Penaeus monodon
TGGTCTTGCTACTCGGGCGGTTGAAAAAGAGAAAACAAAAGACTATTCTCGTGCTTGAACTAAATTTGATACATACCCTCCTCCCCACGAATTCTCGGTAAGCAAACTGTGCGTAATAAACGCTGTTATAAACTTAGTGCCATAAAAGTGGAAGCATATGAGGTAAATTTGTGCAAAACATATGCACGCCCTATTTTTAGGGGCCACGGGGCGCCGCTTAATTTCGCCACAGCAGTACCGGCAAAGAGGCCCGGGGTTGCATGGACGGTGTATGCACAAGCGAGAACAAGCGTGAGGCACGCGCAAGATCAAGAACAGTGTGCGGGGGCGAGTAAG
>NC_051413.1:14315582-14317207 GCF_015228065.2 Penaeus monodon
GAACTATGAATGCGATTAAAAAGGGGCCCAACTGCGCGCATGACGATGACTATGTTCATGGAGCATTCTGATTTTTTGTACTGTTGCGTTACTCCCGTGTATTTTTTGTACTTTGGGGTTCGTTACTCTCCCTTATTTTTTGTATTTTTGTGGTTACTTCCGGATTTTGTACTTGTGTGCTTTTCGCTCCGTTATTTGTTATTTTTGTGCGTTACTCTCCGTTATTTGTGTTTGGTCGTTACGTTGGGATTTTGTGTCTTGTTGCGATACACCCGTGTATTTTGTTACTTGTTGCTTTCACCCCGTGATTTTGTTACTTTGTTGCGTTACTCTCCTGTATTTGTGTACTTGTGTGCTTTACACTCCGTTTTTTTGTGTACTTGTGTGCGTTACACCGTGTATATTTGTTGGGTTTCAAAGCCCCGCTTTCGTGTGCGTAGCACTTTGTACACTTCAAAAATAAAAAATGCAAAGAGAAAGTTTCTTTCTTATGTCCTTAAAAACAATACCCAAAAAGGAAAAAAAAGTCACGGACAGATAGTTATAAAACAAACAAAAACCTAACCCCTAAAACATCAGGGAGAAAAAAATTAAAAATTTGACTTCATTCCCCCCTCAAATGGTAGCAGGGCGTGGTTCTCTTATCTGTTTTTTTAAAATTGGATAAAAAAAATAAACAGGAAGTCCGAGGAACCTCTTCGCGTTGCTGGGGTTAATCATTTTTTTTATTAGCGCATTACTCATGTTTTTCAAATAAAAGGAAGAAAGGGGTCCCGATAAAATGGGAGATGTTTAGCCCGATCAGGGGAAATCCCGCTTTTTAAAAAGGGGACCCAGACGCGTTTCGAGTGGTTGGAACTGAAATAAAGAACGAAACCCGTGGGATAGGACACTACGTTTTGAAGATCTATTTCAAGCCAAGTCGCCATCTTTAAAAACCCTTCGTAGTTTGAATTGTCCCCAAAACAAAATCTTTAGTGGGGAAAAGGGGTAGTGCAAAATTGGGCTTGTACTTGCACAAATTCCCAAGATGAAGATGACAAGGTGAATTCGTGTTAAAAAATATAGAAGGAGCCGCCGCGAAGATTGTCTTTTGGCGTGAATGAACGAAGAAAAGGTTTTGGACGAAATTTATGAAAGTTATGGGCAGAGTGATCTGTGGGGGCTGTATGAACGATGGCTGCTGGAAAAAACAGAGTGAAAAACGTTGGGGGTTCTGACGCGCTACTAAATAGGTGAGTTTTCCAAAAACAAAGAGGTTGCGCAAGGTTGATGGGGAATGCATGGCCGGGACATTAGTAAACCCTGAGTGAAAAAAATAGAAGGATGGGAAAAAAACCAGATATTTTTTTAGAAAAATGGTAGAATGGGTGGCCCCTGAAAGAGAGAGAATGGAACGACTTTTTATCCCAAGCAAATTTCCCTTTTAAGGAAAAAAAGTGCTTCTCAATTGTGAAGGGTTTTAACTACATTTTTCATACTTTTGGGTTCCAAATTTGTTTAGACAGTCAAGGGGAGAAAAATTTTATCCCGGGGTCTTTTACAATCTTGGGGAAAATCTTAGGGGTTGAGCACCAAATTTCAAAGCCTTCATCCCGCGAGGTGACTCACACAGGCACGGTCGG
>NC_051413.1:14322790-14322861 GCF_015228065.2 Penaeus monodon
GTGTGTGAACTAAAATATTTGGTGTGGGTTTGGGGTAAAGTTGGTTGGGGTGGTGTACATTTAATACTATA
>NC_051413.1:14323354-14323456 GCF_015228065.2 Penaeus monodon
CTGCGGCGTTGCATCGGAGCGCGATTGGCACATCCCTGCGAGTAGCGTGCTACTCACTCAAAGTGTGCATACACACACACAGTTAGACGATTGCTCGATGCC
>NC_051413.1:14332667-14333167 GCF_015228065.2 Penaeus monodon
ATTGTTGAAGAACATTTGGCCGGTCAAAGATGCACAGTACCTCAATCTCGACAGACAGCTGAAAATTCCGCAACAACTTAGATCTAGAATGTTGTAGAGGAACTGCAGATAGTTATTATCTGGAAAGGGAAAAGCAAAAATATAGAACAAAAAGGCTATCACTCTTCCCTCCACCATACTGTCATACATTGAATATGTTTGTGAGTTTACAATCATATATAAAATACATCCCGTTATAGGGATGGAAACTGGATCTTTCAGAAGCGGAAATGCCCCACACGATGGAAAAAGAAGAAGACAGTGAAGGCTTATATATGTCAATGTTTCTTAGCAAAATAGACAAACTGTTTAAGATCGGACTCACCATTCTCTAAAGATACTCCTGCAAGAAGAAGATAGCAACGCAGTTTGACTGGCCTCACGTTTGAACTACGATAGGCTACCAGAGAGATGGATGCGGTCGCTTCCCTAAACTATTTGGGGTTTGATTGTTACGAATG
>NC_051413.1:14333217-14333495 GCF_015228065.2 Penaeus monodon
ATTTTTAGAAACAAGAATATTTATTTTAAGTTTCCGTGATGAGTTCGGGTTACCGCAAAAAATGAAATTATCTAAATTTTAGATTAACATCTAAATAAAATCCAATAGATTATTTTGAATTCATACCTACAAATTCAATGGACATATATCTAATTCAAAAAAGAGGTTTATCCAACTTCTTTCTTCAATATCTTTATCTACGCGATATACCTTAAATGAAAATAACCCTCATACTACAATAATGAAATATTAGTAATTCCGCAAATATTTGCAAATTA
>NC_051413.1:14334013-14334083 GCF_015228065.2 Penaeus monodon
TACTTATGGTTCCTAGAATTCATGAACCGTTTTATCAGAAATAAGTTCTAATGAAAATAGGTAAAGACTC
>NC_051413.1:14349643-14349973 GCF_015228065.2 Penaeus monodon
TCCACATTCAGTTCTGCGATCAACGAGTTCATTCTTTTTCAGAGGCTGTCAGTGGGGCTGGTGAGCGTGATGCTGCTGGCTACGATGAGGGAGGTGCGGCCATTCTTCCTGAAAGGCAGAGGGTCACGCGGCAGTTCAGGGAAGGGCTCCGCGAGCGCGAGTGCCTGCCCCGTCAGCGTCGTCTACGTAAACACTGGTTGCGGCGACGGAGGGGGAGGTATGGCGGGCTACGGAGCCGGCGGAGGAATCAGTGGGGAATACGGCGCCCCCACTCCCAGTGCAGGATACGTCGCCCCGACTGGGGGAGGAGGAAGTTACAGCGCGCCTTCT
>NC_051413.1:14349994-14350206 GCF_015228065.2 Penaeus monodon
TACACTGGCTCCACTGGAGGTGGTAGTAGTTACAATTTCCTTGGGGCAGCGGAGGAGTATTTGCTGGTGTTGGAGGATACGCCGTCCCATCGGGTGGTGGAGGAGGATACACCGCTCCTGCGGGAGGTGGAGGAGGATTTACTGCCTCCTCAGGAGGTGGAGGAGGATACACCGCTCCGACCGGAGGTGGAAGTAGCTACAGTGCCCCTTCC
>NC_051413.1:14350473-14351002 GCF_015228065.2 Penaeus monodon
AGTAATTCTGGTGCAGCAGGAGGATCATATAGTGGCGGAGGAAATGATTTCTCAAGTGGAGGAGGAACTGGTTCTGCTGGAGACAGCAGTTCATATACTGCGATCTAAAGAGAAAGAGAGAGGTAGTAGAAAGTGCCATAAAAGGTTCAACTCATAGCAGGCCATCAGAACCTGAACAGCCTTTTGCATGTTCTTTATTTGTTTTATTTGAGAAATAGCCAGAATTGTATAAATATGTATATGTCCACACATTAGCATTAGCTTTAATGTACATGGTGTGGTCGTTGCGTGCATGATAGATGAATATTCGGCTAGATGAATTTACACCACTTAGCTGCCATCATGCTAGTTTTGTCAGAATAACATTTACCCAAAACTACTCCGTTTCACATGTAGGGATTCTTTTAGATGTTATCCTTGAGACACAGAGAGTGGCAAGTAGTTGACTTGAGATCAGCCTAAATCAAATGTTAACATAACAAAGTCTTATAACACATTTTGTATCATCACTGACGAAAAAGTTTTATTT
>NC_051413.1:14351411-14351712 GCF_015228065.2 Penaeus monodon
AGATCTAATCCCTCGCTTTTCTTTTTCAAAAGAGCCAATTTATTCACTGGGAAATGTTCTATTTGCAACGCAGAAACAAATTACACAATCGTATTCAATCGTAATTAAAAACAAATTAAAAATATTTTCGCATTTTAGATCTACAAATTCATATTGTGCATATAGGGAATTCTACAAATACTTGAAATAACGTGAATATAGTAAAGACAACATGCAATGATTTCTTTTACTATCCTTTAGGTATTATTATAGCAATCATACAAAATTTACATATAAGTTTTCGTATAATAACACATTGGAA
>NC_051413.1:14352534-14352813 GCF_015228065.2 Penaeus monodon
CCCCAAAAACCCCCCCCAAATTTTTTTTTAAAAACCCCAAAAATTTTTAAAATTTTTTTTTATAAAAAAAAACCAAAAAAAAAAACCCAAAAAAAAAAAAAAAAAAAAAATTTAATTTTTTTTTTTTTTTTTAAAAATAAAATAAAAAAAAAAAAAAAAAAAAAAAAAAAAAAACCCAAAAAAAAACCCAAAAACAATAAAAAATATATATTATTATATATATAAATTTTTAAAAAATATATTAATAAAAAAATAAAAAAAAACCCTATTAATTTTTTT
>NC_051413.1:14352934-14353062 GCF_015228065.2 Penaeus monodon
TTTTTTTTTTTTTTATAAAAAAAATATTTTTAAAAAAATAAATATATATTTTTTTTTTTTTATAAAATTAAAAAAAAAAAATTTTTTTTTTTTAAAATTTTATATATTTTTAAAAAAATTATTTTTGG
>NC_051413.1:14353208-14353323 GCF_015228065.2 Penaeus monodon
AAAAAAAAAAAAAAAACCCCCCCAAAAAAAAAAAATATATATATAAAAATTTTTTTAATAATAAAAAATAAAAACCCCCCCCCCCAAAAAAAAAAAAAAAAAAAAAAAGGGGGGG
>NC_051413.1:14353368-14353515 GCF_015228065.2 Penaeus monodon
AAAAAAAAATATATTTTTTAAAAAAAATATTATATATTAAAAATAATAAAAAAACCCCCCCCCCCAAAAAAAAACCCCCCCCCCCCCTTTTTTTTATTTTATATTTTAAAAATTTTTTTTTTAAAATAAAATTTTTTTTTTGGGGGG
>NC_051413.1:14353546-14353773 GCF_015228065.2 Penaeus monodon
AAATTTTTTTTTTAAAATTTTTTTTTATTTTTTAAATTTAAAATTTTTTTTAAAATTTTTCCCTTTTTTATATATTTATTTTAATTTTATATTATTATAATTTTTTTTTTAAAAAAATTTATTTTAAAATATTTTAAAAATTTTTTTAAATATAAAAAAAATTTTAAAAAATTATTTTTATTTTTTTCCCAAAATATTTAAAAATAAAAATTTTTTTTTTTTTATTT
>NC_051413.1:14354158-14354309 GCF_015228065.2 Penaeus monodon
AAAAAAAAAATTTTTTAAAAAAAAAATTTTTTATTAAAAAAAAAAATTTTTTTTTTAACTTTTTTATAAATTTTTAAAAATTTAAAATTTGGGGGTTGTGGGGGTTTTTTGGGTTTTTGTGTGTGTTTTTTTTTTTGGGGGGGGGGGGGGG
>NC_051413.1:14354583-14354681 GCF_015228065.2 Penaeus monodon
AAAAAATTTTTATATATACCCAAAACCTTTAAACCTTTTTTTCCCAAAAAATTTTTTTTTTTTTTAACCCCCCCAAAAAAATTTTCGGGGGTTTGGGG
>NC_051413.1:14355179-14355282 GCF_015228065.2 Penaeus monodon
AAAAAATTTTTTTTTTTTTAAAAAAACCCCCCCCCAAAAAAACCCCCCCCCCCAAAAAACCCCCCCCAAAAAAAATTTTTTTTTTTTTTTTCCCCCCTTCCCC
>NC_051413.1:14355545-14355923 GCF_015228065.2 Penaeus monodon
ATATTTTATAAACCCCAAAATTTTTCCCAAATTTTTTTAAATAAAATTTTTATTTTAAAAAAATTTCCCCTTTTTTATAATTTTTTTAAAAAAATTTTTTTTTTTTTTTTTTTAATTTTTTTCCTTTTTTATTTTTTATAATTTTAAAAACCCCTTTTTTTTTTTGGGTTTAAAACTTTTATACTTAAAAAATTTTAAAAACCCTTTTAAAATTTTTTTCCCCTTTTTTTTTTTAAAAATTTTTATATAAATTAATTTTTGTTTTTTTTTTGGGGTTTTTTTTTTGGGGGGTTTTTTTTTTGGGGTTTTTTTTTAAAAAAATTTTTATTTTAAATTTTTCTATATATTTATATATATATTTTTTTTTTTTAAAAAAAA
>NC_051413.1:14355967-14356231 GCF_015228065.2 Penaeus monodon
GGGGGGGTTTTTTTTTTTGGTTTTGTTTTTTTTTTTTTTTTAAAAAATTTTTTTGTTATATAATTTTATATATTTTATAATTTTTTTTTTTTTGGGGGGGGGGGGGGGTGTGTGTTGTGTGTGTGTTTTTTTTTTTTTTTTTTGGGGGGGGTTTTTTTTTTTTTATTTTTTTTTTCAAAAAAAAAAATTTTTTTTTTTTATATAAAAATTTTTTTATAAAAAATTTTTTTATAATTTTATATAAAATTTTTTTTTTTTTTTTTT
>NC_051413.1:14356465-14356572 GCF_015228065.2 Penaeus monodon
ATATCTATATTAAATTTTTTTTATAATTTTTTTATTTAAAAATATTTTTTTTAAAATTTTTTATATAAAAAGGGATAAAAAAATTTTTTTAAAAAAAAATATATAAA
>NC_051413.1:14356748-14356825 GCF_015228065.2 Penaeus monodon
AAAAAAAAAAAAAAATTTTTTTTTAAAAAAAAAAAAAAAAACCCTTTTTAAAAATTAAAAATAAAAAAAACCCCCCC
>NC_051413.1:14356907-14356998 GCF_015228065.2 Penaeus monodon
GGGGGGGTTTTTTTTTTTTGGGGGGGTTTTTTTTTTTTTCCCCAAAAAAATATATAAAAATTTTTTTTTTATAATTTTTTTTTTAAAAAAA
>NC_051413.1:14357036-14357171 GCF_015228065.2 Penaeus monodon
GTGTGTGTTTGTGTGGTTTTTTTTTTTTAATTTTTTTAAAATTTTTTATTTTTTTTAAAAAAAAATATTAAAATTTTTTAAAAATAATTTATATATAAAATTTTTATTTAGATAATAAATTTTTTTAATTATCTT
>NC_051413.1:14357233-14357297 GCF_015228065.2 Penaeus monodon
TTTTTTTTTTTTAAAAAAAAAAAAATTTTTTTTTTTTAAATTTTTAAATTTTAAAAATAATTTT
>NC_051413.1:14357333-14357449 GCF_015228065.2 Penaeus monodon
TTTTTTTTAAAAAAATTTTTTTTTTGGGCTTTTTTTTAAAAAAGGGTTTTTCTTCATAAAATTAATTAAATTTTAAAAAATTTTTAAAAAAATATAAAATTTTTTTAAAAATTTTT
>NC_051413.1:14357516-14357801 GCF_015228065.2 Penaeus monodon
AAAAAAAAAAAATTTTTTTTTAAATAAAATTTTTTTAAAAAAAAAAAAAAATTTTTTTTAATTTTTTATATATATATTTTTTTATATATAATATAATTTTTTTTTTGTTTTTTTTTTTTAAAATATTAATTTTTTTAAAAAATTTTTTTATATATTTTTTTTATATAAAATTTTTTATTTTAAATTTTTTAAAAAAATTTATATATTATATAATTTTTTTTTTATTTTTTATATTAAAAAAATAAATAAATTTTTAAAAAATATATATATTTTTTTTTTTATATT
>NC_051413.1:14357861-14358138 GCF_015228065.2 Penaeus monodon
CCCCCCCCCCCTTTTTTTTTTTAAAAAAATTTTTTCATATTTTAAAAAAACCCCTTTTTATAAAATTAAAGGAAAAAAAAAAATTTTTTTTTTATTATAAAAAAAAAATTAAAAAATTTAAAATTATTTATTCTAAATTTTTTTATATTTTTTATAAAATATATTAAAATAAATATTTTTTAAAAAAAAAAAAATTTTTAAAAAAAAAATTTTAATTATTATTTTTTTAAATTTTTTAAAAAAAAAAAATTTTTTTTTTTTTATATATAACCCCCCC
>NC_051413.1:14358355-14358566 GCF_015228065.2 Penaeus monodon
CTAATATATATATTTTTTTTTTAAAATTTATTTTAAAAAATTTTTAAAAATATTAAAAAAAAAAAAAAATAAATATATATTTAAAAAAAAATTTTATTTTAATATTTAAAATTTTAATATATTATTATATAAAATATATTATATATATTTAAAAAAAAAATTTTTTTTATTTTGGGTTTTTTTATTTTCTTAAAATTTTTTATTTATTTTT
>NC_051413.1:14358955-14359263 GCF_015228065.2 Penaeus monodon
AAACTAATTTTTCCCCCCCCCTTTTTTTAAAAACCCAAAAATTAAAAAATCTTTTAAATTTTAAAAAAATTTTTTTCCCCCCAAAAATTTTCCCCCCTTTTTTCCCCCTTTTTTCCCCCCCAAATTTTTGGGGGCCCCCCCCGGGGGTTTGAGGGAAATTTTTTGGGGCCCCCCCCTTTGGGGGGCCCCGGGGGGGGGGTTCCCCCAAGAACCCCCCCAAAAAAAAACCCCCCCGGGGGGGGGCCCCCCCCCCGGCCCAAAAAAAAAAAAATTTTTTTTTGGGGTTTCCCCCAAAAAAAAAAAAAAAA
>NC_051413.1:14359281-14359349 GCF_015228065.2 Penaeus monodon
AAAAACCCAAATTTTTTAAAAAAAAACCCCAAAAAAAAAATTTTTTTTAAAAAAAAAATTTTTAAAAA
>NC_051413.1:14359384-14359468 GCF_015228065.2 Penaeus monodon
AAAAAAAAAAAATTTTTTTTTTATATATATATTTTATTTATATAAATTTTTTAAAAAAAATTTTTTTTTTTTTTTAAAAATTTT
>NC_051413.1:14359550-14359929 GCF_015228065.2 Penaeus monodon
AAAAAATTAAAAAATTAAAAAAAAAAAAACCCCCAAAAATTAAAAAAAAAAAAACCCCCAAAAATTTTTTTTAAAAAAAAAAAAAAAAATTTTTTTAAAAAAAAATTTTTTTTATATATATATATAAAAAATATAAAAAAAAAAAAAAAAAAAAAAAATTTTTATATATAAAAAAAAAAAATTTTTTTTTTTTTTTATATATAAAATATAAATTTTTTTTTTTATATAATTTATAAATTTTTTATTAAAATTAAAAACCCCTTTTTAAAAAATATATATATTATATATTTTTTAAAAAAAAAAAATTTTTTTTTTTTTTTATATATTAATTTTCCCTTTTAAAAATATTTTATAAAAAAATAATTTAAATTTTTTATTT
>NC_051413.1:14360460-14361124 GCF_015228065.2 Penaeus monodon
CCCTAAAAAAAATTTTTTTCATTTAAAAAATATATAAATTTTTAATTATATTATATTAAAAAATAAATATTTTTAATTTTTTTATAAATTATTTCAAAAAAAAATAAATTTTTTTTTTTATATATATATAAATAATATATATATATATATTTTTTATATTTTAAAATAAAAATTTTTTTAAAAAAAAATATTATATTTAAAAAAAAAATTTTTAAAAAAATTTTAAATTTTGATTCAAAAATTTTTTTTTAAAAAAAAGGGGGGGTTTTTTTAAAAAATTTTTAAGGGCCCCGGGGGGGGGTTTTTCCCCCCAATTCCCGGCCCGGGGGGTTTTTTCGAGGGGATTCCCAAAAGGGGGCCCCCTTTCCCGGGAAAAGGGGGGTTTTTTTGGGGGGGGCCCCCCCCCCCAAAAAAAAAAAAATTTTTTTTTAAAAAAAATTTTTTAAAAAAAAATTTTTTAACCAAAAAAATTTTCCCCCTTTTAAAAAAAATTTTTTTTTTACACTTTTTTTTTTAAAAATTTTTTTTTTTTTTTTATAAAAAAAATAAATTTTAAATTTTTATATATTTTTATTTTTTTATAAATATATTTTTTTTTTTTTATATAAAAAATTTATTTTTATTATATTTTAAAAAAAATATTTTATTTTTATATATATTTTTT
>NC_051413.1:14374500-14374691 GCF_015228065.2 Penaeus monodon
AAAATACAAAAATGTATTAAAAAATAACAATATATAAGTAGATAATTTACCTAAAAAAATACATTATTCCTACTATTTGTTTTTTATACGTTTATTTGTATTTCACCTGGTTTTACTCCTATTAGCAGCTTGTTTTGATTTTTACTATAAACACAGACACGCACATATATAAATAAAGAAAAAAATCATAA
>NC_051413.1:14374751-14374932 GCF_015228065.2 Penaeus monodon
TTGCATATATATTACAATTCATAGATATAATTAATTATATATTACCCTATTATATTTTCTATCAAATTTCATAAAATTTTTAAAAAAAGAAAAATATTTAATAATACATAATTAGAAACTTTATCGAAATAAAAAAAATATTCCCATTGCATTTTTTTCACGTAATTTTACTTCTATTAAC
>NC_051413.1:14374960-14376190 GCF_015228065.2 Penaeus monodon
ACTAGATCCCTGATTTTTCCCCTGATTTCTTTATTTTCTCTTTTATTGCGATACAAATTAAAATCTTGATCTATATAGAAATTTAATGTTGTTAGTTTGTTGATTTTCGTCTAAGAACTTCCAAGAGAAACTAGATTCATGACATTCATGACATCTCAAGTTGCAACACTAGAGTAGTGATCTTTATTTAGTAGTGAACTTTATTCTGACACGGATATGCTACGCCAGAGCTGTCTGTTTTCATTGTGGTTGGTTCTAATATTTTCCCAAAGATTTTAATTTTGAATTTGTGTATTTGCCATGAAAAGTTAAAGGAGACTGAAATCGGGGCCTTAGAAGTATGCATCCGGTAGCATCTTCGTAAGAGGTACTCCAAGGTGTCAGTTAGTAGGGTTCACCCCAGGGTGTCTGCTTCTCAATTATGGTGTCTTTATGCCGCACCAAATCATATACACCAAACCAACATAGAAAAATCCTAGTTATTCATTTCTTTTAAATACAGTGGAATATGTTTTTTTCTAAATATATTTTTGAGCCGGGTCAGAGAATATCGATAAAGATACATTTCCTTTAATTACAAGTAGATAAACTATAGTTCATTTAGAATTCACTTCTTTCTGTGCATCCGTGTGTTTATGTGGTGACATGTTTAAGTAACCAATAATAAAAAGATATGGTTGCCTAGTTTTCTCGTGCAGCTCCTTCAACTTCACAGTCGAATAAGGAATTTTATTCCAAGGAGATACGTCTCCTTGCACCTGCGATTGTGGCAATATTCCTCAAAACACGCACCGCAAGGGATGTGTTGTCACAATGTTGTAGGGAGAGGAAACGTTGACACACCGATCGTCGACTCACTGATTTGTGCGAAGGTATGGCCCTATTACACATCCGCTCCATCCGCCATTTGTTATCTGTTCACGGAATCGAAGATGTGTCACTGCGTCCAGACACGGAAGGGGAAAAGACGGAACCGAGTAGCGAGAAAGTGAGAGAACAGCAGGGAATGACGTGATGTGGTGATAAAATCGGCATGTTGTGGGTCGAAATAATCACAGTGTATAGTTATTGTCGTGGTAAATGGGGCATCGGCAGTAAGAGACGTACATAAAAATTATAGGTAAAATATGACAATGAAATTGAAAGCACGTCAAGGAAACTGATCGGACCTATAACTGTAATAATATTGCATTAAACATCAAATTCAGTCTGTGCTGTATTTAGATGTGC
>NC_051413.1:14376348-14376553 GCF_015228065.2 Penaeus monodon
GAAAAAAAACGCCGAATGACATTGTTTTATTGGATTTCGTCTCGACTATTGTGGATAGAGTTATATGGGACCAGATCACGTTCATTGAGGTAGGGATTGCACTGAAACTATTCCATGTGTTTGGCCTTGAATACGTTTTTGGCCTGCGTTGTGGTTTATCTCCCTTCGTTCTTTCCCACTGACATCAAACGAGCAGAACTTTAAT
>NC_051413.1:14376948-14377177 GCF_015228065.2 Penaeus monodon
GCTTTACATCAACATCTTCCCGCTCGTTCACTCCGGCGTCGACGCCATCTTGGGTTTGCACGAGTCACTGCCCCGGAGAGACGACGACTCGGTCCGGCGGACACGTGTGTGCTTCAGGTGCGCAATATTACAATCGTCTGTGCTTCTTCTTCGAGGTATAAGTATTCCTTTACAAAAAAAGAAAAAAAAAATCTTCCGGCATCTTAGGAAACGTTGATATTAAAGAACC
>NC_051413.1:14386314-14386973 GCF_015228065.2 Penaeus monodon
TTTATAAGGTTTTACTATACTTTGACATATTTTATATAGTACTTGTTTTTGTCAGTCACTATTTCTTTAGATTATGCAAGCGTTGTAAAATAAGAAATGTACCCATGATGCAGGAGATGAGGGTTGCATTTAAATGATTTCAAAAGCGATGACACGAGGGACCATCCGAGCGTTTCTCAGCATAGAAATCATGTGGATACAAGTCACGTGATATGACAGACCTGATCAGTTTCCCGCTGACAATTCCGGAAGTACTTTCCGTTCTTTACGAGCTGCAGATGCGAGCGTGTAGGTGGGCGAGCTATAGTAGCACGGCGTGATGCAAGGTGGCTCATCATCACCGTCATATATAGTGTTCACGTTTGAAGACTCTCCACAGTCTCGTCCTAGACAGGGGAGAGCACACAGCGGGATGGTGAGTTAAATACGCTAAAAAGTGTGATTTGTGACCTGTGACTCAGATATGACGATGAGTGATATTCCACTTCTTTTATTAACCATAAAATTATGCATGAACTTTCACCTGTGCTGGTGACTGGAGCCAATGGAAAAGAAGCAAAGGTACTAAGAAAGCGCATGGAACAGCGACGTTAGTTAACAGCAGTAAGCAAAAATGTGCAAGAGCGCCTTTACCAAGCAACAGTGGTACTGGGTCAGAG
>NC_051413.1:14387284-14388401 GCF_015228065.2 Penaeus monodon
GTGTAAAAATCCATGCCATTATTCAAGTAAATTCCTTGCAAAGTAGTATAATCTATAGAATAGACCTCGTTTCAGTTTGATCTCTTATTTTCCATCAGTTTTACCTAGGATGTAGAACTCATTAAAAAAAATCCTGACTTGGTTTTATTTATATATGGATATTCAGACAAAACGAGCTTTGATAATTTGATACATAAATGCAATGGTACATCACTAGGTTTTTTTTTTTAAGTTGTGCCATATTATTAATGCAGGTTAACCCTTACAAACTATTGCGAAATGTTTTAACAAGACTAACAGTTACTTGTGTTCTTTAAGGGAGACTTGTATTAAGTGAAGCAATTATTTGATTCATTTATCTATTTTGATTTAAGAGTCTTTGAGTTTAAACAATACAGTGCTTATAAGGATGTAAGAGATGTATATATAACTGTCAGTTATGTAATATATTGAAATCTATCAATTGATAATGAATTACGAAATCAAATATAGATTTTACATAGGTCGTTGAAAGACCTTATTCTTTTCTTTTTTTCAAAGAAGAATTACATCCATACATCGAAAGCGTTTGAATGATTTTGCATTAAAACATGAGAAAAGCACTGCATCGGCACGAATGTATATTCTGCATCACTGATAGTGATTGAACCCAATAATGCTGGTTTCGAAAGTAAAGTAAGTTCGTCCGAAGTCATGCGTAGCAGAAAGTTTCGTCACTTCCTGCCCTCCTTCGAAACGTTATTTTGACCATACTTTTACCAAAGCTTCAGATCAGCTGCGAAAAGTTTGAGAAATATATATTGTGATTACGTAACAATGTATTGTTAAGATGAATGCATTTTGGTTTGTCATGGTGTTTTTTAGAGTGTATGGGGGGGGGGGGTTGGTGTCGTAGCGTTATCGTAACTGTAATACGTAATGCTGTAATTGCTAGTGGCTACAATTCTCGTAATGTGATGTAATTTCATGCATTGGAAAGCACCAAATCCAAGCCTGTTTTTTCCAATATGAATTCTCATTTCAGAGGCTGACCACTGCATTCGTGTGTCTGGTCTTGCTGGCCATGACCCACGAGGCCTCAACGTTCATCTCCAAAAGCAGAGGCGGTGGCAAAGGT
>NC_051413.1:14388589-14389127 GCF_015228065.2 Penaeus monodon
GGCACTCGGTGGCCTCGATAGTTTGTTTGGTGGCGGAGGAGGGAGCCTCTTTGGCGGTTCTTCAGGAGGCGGGAGCATTTTTAGCGGCTCTTCGGGAGGCGGGCTAGGCAGCTTCTTCGGCGGTGGCAGCGTTGGAGGCGGACTTAGTAGTAGCTACAGCGCGCCCAGCTCCGGAGGGAGCGGGTCGGGCCTCAGCGGGAGCTACGGAGTCCCGAGTTTCAGTGGAGGTGGAGGAATTGGGGGGCGGGGGCGGGTGGAGGAACAGCAACAGTTATGGTGTCCCCAGTTCAGGAGGAGGAGGAATCAGCAACAGTTATGGTGTCCCCAGTTCAGGAGGAGGAGGAATCAGCAACAGTTATGGTGTCCCCAGTTCAGGAGGTGGAGGTGGGCATGGAGGCTCATCTGGAGGAGGTGGATCAGGGTATGGAGGAAGTTCTGGCGGAGGGGGAGGAGGAGGTGGCTCAGGTTATGGAGGAAGCTCTGGCGGAGGAGGAGGAAGTATGTACGGAGGTTCCGGAGGAGGAGGTGGAGGAGGTGG
>NC_051413.1:14389737-14390002 GCF_015228065.2 Penaeus monodon
CCTAGATTATCATGCATTTTATTTTAGTTACTAAGGATTGTTTCACCTTCTTGCCATAAACTGGAATGCATTTATCTTTGCAATTTCTTTACGCTCTTGAAATTGCAGTGTAGCATTAGATGATGCATTTATATTCAATAAAACTGTTTTGTTTTCCATGTGTTTTTCCAATTCCTGTACTTGACATTCACCTAAACTCTTTGTGCGTTGATAACATGGCATGCATACCTTGTCTATTGTAAGGGTTCCACAAGTCCTTGCTCAC
>NC_051413.1:14390034-14390336 GCF_015228065.2 Penaeus monodon
GTTAATTACTAGTCGAGTTTATCTCATCTGTTTTCCTTTTTTCCTATCTTTTTTCTATATTGCTATTATTCTTATGATAACATAATAACCATAATAATAACAAGTTTTTGTCTTAATAGCAATAGAAAAATATTCAAAAACTCAAGGAATGGGGAAATCCGAGGAGGTTACTTTGGGTTACAGTTGATTCCTTTTAAAACCAAACGACAAAATTCTTATTGAAAAAGTACATATACCCGCGCACAAAACTATACTGTAAATATAGATTACCTTAGGTACATATTCGTGGTATGGCAAAGAAT
>NC_051413.1:14390675-14391484 GCF_015228065.2 Penaeus monodon
TGTATACTATATAACCTAAACCTTATGTATATGTGAAAGTGTTTTTTTCTGAGAGTGCATGAGCGTGTGTGTACGAGCGCGCTAGAAAGGCGAAAGAGTGCCAGTGACCATGCATGTCACCATCTGTTCCGCAGATGCAAATCATTCAAAGGTATGTTTAAAGCAAGAACACGCAAAGTTTCACTCGTCTCAAACTTAAATATCGCAATAAGACATGAACACTGAAGGTGCAGATGCTTAGTTTCTATTTTCCCCCCTCGCATGAAACAAACAGTCGTTGCTATTCTGATCTCCCCCAAGTAAACTCAAGAAGGCGAATGAAAAGGTAATCTTTCTACTGATCACAGCCATAGTAATAGTGCTGGTATTATTATCAGTAACAAATACAAAGTAATGTTCTACATTTATTAGAATCCCATACCGCTTTATAAAGCTATAGGTATGAGAAGTCATAGGTGAGAGTGATCCTTTCGTAGACACTAATATATAAAGCAAGAAATTTGTCATTTTCTTGAGGTACCAAGACAATAAAATGGAAACTGATACTTCCAACAAAATTCAACATTTGTTATTCAGAAAGCAATAGACTGGCACTTCTTCGGCACTAAATATTTTCTTCAAACTTAAGACATCTTTGGTAAAGCAAAGAAAGTTCCAGCGCCTAGATTTCTTTTTTTTTTTCAAATGCTTGGGAGATGCGTTCAGGTTTCGGTAAGGCGTTATGATAATTTAAGTCATCGATTAAACTTCTTCCTTCCAAGCCTAAAAACAAAGTTGAAATTCGTTGATAGATTTTTTTCTCTTGTCTA
>NC_051413.1:14391551-14391649 GCF_015228065.2 Penaeus monodon
TTCTGTACCCAGAGTTCAACGAAACAAACCATGAACACTGGGATCTTTTTAGTTTTTAACAAGGAATATCATCATTTGTAACTCACCCCCCCCCCCAT
>NC_051413.1:14391758-14391904 GCF_015228065.2 Penaeus monodon
ATTAGGAGATATGTTTATACAGAAGCATACTAAGCCACAACATAACGCGTTAAGGTATCCATACCTCATCCACAGATGAGTCGACTGAGTGGGGTGGCCGGGAGCGAACCCAGGAAATTGCTAATGCAAAGCCAGAATTCTACAAT
>NC_051413.1:14392967-14393041 GCF_015228065.2 Penaeus monodon
TTTTTTCTTTGGACAAGCACAAAACTCTAGTAATCCCTTCGAACTGCAATTCACTTGTTGTATCGTTCTAACAA
>NC_051413.1:14399307-14399506 GCF_015228065.2 Penaeus monodon
ATACAATGTGGTTTCAACACTTTTTGTGGAAGTGATTTCTTTTAGGTTAATTGATTCTTACTAATGTAGTTTCGTCATCTGGTCTTCTTGCAAAAGTTGCAAAATACAATTTGCTCGGTTTAGGGTTTCTCTCGCTGAGGATGTTGACATGACTCAGCAAGGTTCTATATCAGCCAATACTAATGATAAAATATTCCTT
>NC_051413.1:14401314-14401822 GCF_015228065.2 Penaeus monodon
TACAATATGGTTTCTACACTTGTGGAAGTGACTTCTTTTAGGTTAACTGATTCTTACTAATGTAGTTTCGTCATATGGTCTTCTTGCAAAAGTTGCAAAATATAATTTGCTCGGTTTAGGGTTTCTCTCGCTGAGGATGTAGACATGACTCAGCAAGGTTGGTTCGGATGAGTCGTTATATAAGATAAGTTGGCTGAGGAGCATTACAGAACTGTCGTTACGGGCAAGCCAAACACTATGGTGAGTACACCTCGAGCGAAATGAAAGGACAACTGGAATAAGAAAAATAACACCATTTTCTATATCAGCCAATACTAATGATAAAATATTCCTTAGATATTTAACGCAACTGAGTAGCGGCAATTTACAATTTGGTTTGAATGCAACCATAGCACTTGCTCTTTTTATAAATCCTGAGTCATTTGTTTGTTTACTTATGTAAAGCGCTCTTGAAAACTGACGAATAATGGTAAAGTTGGGAATTAATATAAATATTTGTAAAAAGGTT
>NC_051413.1:14402582-14402664 GCF_015228065.2 Penaeus monodon
GCGGTTTTTTTTCGAAATATATAGTAATGTGAGAAGGAGCAGATGCCAGAGAGGGAGCGAGTTTCCTGCATGAGCCTCGCCG
>NC_051413.1:14402727-14403371 GCF_015228065.2 Penaeus monodon
CGCCATCGACGCAGCACCCTTCTTCTTCGGCGGCGGACGGCGCAGATACAGCCGGCGGCGTGGAGGACGCAGAGGGTCCGGGGGAAGGAGGGCGGGGTATGTGCGCGTCTACGTGGTCAGTGACGGATCATCAGGTGGAGGAGGAGGAGGAGGGAACGGTGGATCATCGGGTGGAGGAGGAGGAGGAGGGTACGGTGGATCTTCAGGTGGAGGAGGAGGGTACGGTGGATCGATAGGTGGTGGAGGAGGAGGGTACGGTGGATCGTCAGGTGGAGGAGGAGGAGGAAGGGGTGGAGGATACAGTGGATCTTCAGGTGGAGGAGGGAGTGGAGGATACGAAGGATCGACAGGTAGAGGAGGAGGGAGTGGAGGATACAGTGCAGTAGGAAGTGGACACAGTGGTTCTTCTGGCGGTGGAGGAGGATACAGTGGATCATCTGGTGGAGGAGGAAGTTATGGTAAATAGGTTTCCATGAACACACAAAAATATAATCATAATCATAATGAAAATAATCAAGAATCTGAAGCCCTGCTACGAAACGACTTCCATGTATTTCCTTGTTGCCACTGTCAAAAACTATTATTCTGCATTAACCATGCTTTACAAATTGAAAGACTGTAGATCTCAGAAATGTTTTTATTTT
>NC_051413.1:14403409-14403778 GCF_015228065.2 Penaeus monodon
ACGTATACCTGATATTTCAAAAAAATCAAAAGATGAAAACAAAACTCTTTTGCATTGCTATAATTGCTACCTACAGAGAGCAAAAAGTTAAATGCCTCTATATAGTGAGTCGTTTATCAGCTGTTTATAACCTCTCAATCTTATATTTTCATTGCGAAAATATATATAATCTGTATAATAAAAAGAAACAATGAAAACAAAGTGTCAGTACGTACACAAACACATATATTCTAGGATGCATGCGTGTTTACATACCAAGCCTACGCTATTCGCACTGGCTATTCTAGGACGTATTGATGACTAAAAAATTATGACAAAAGTATGTCGAAACTAGTAAAAAGTAATCTACTCAATTTCTTTAAATATTGA
>NC_051413.1:14404938-14405294 GCF_015228065.2 Penaeus monodon
TAAAACATTAATATTGACGCAAGCTAGTTACGTAACTAAGAATAACAAAACTTCTTACACAGAACATCGGCTGAGTATGTCAGATCCAAAATTTTCTTGTCATTTTATATATTCTGTCGTGAATGAATGTGAGTGAAGGGCGAGGGACCAGTGTATAAGCCGACCGCTGCCGTTTTTCAAGTTTTCAGTATACTTCAGTGGCTGTTAATCGGTTTGCAAAATAAATTCGCGTCTGTACAAATAGCACCAGATTGTTTTCGATCGCCCAAACGATCGCTAAACTTACTCGTTCAATGACAGCGTAACGAGTCTCCCGATCTTTAAGTTTTCTACTTGAGGACGCCATCGACACTTTG
>NC_051413.1:14405965-14406464 GCF_015228065.2 Penaeus monodon
TACAATATGGTTTCTACACTTGTGGAAGTGACTTCTTTTAGGTTAACTGATTCTTACTAATGTAGTTTCGTCATATGGTCTTCTTGCAAAAGTTGCAAATATATTTGCTCGGTTTAGGGTTTCTCTCGCTGAGGATGTAGACATGACTCAGCAAGGTTGGTTCGGATGAGTCGTTATATAAGATAAGTTGGCTGAGGAGCATTACAGAACTGTCGTTACGGCAAGCAACACTATGGTGAGTACACTCGAGCGAAATGAAAGGACAACTGGAATAAGAAAAATAACACCATTTTCTATATCAGCCAATACTAATGATAAAATATTCCTTAGATATTTAACGCAACTGAGTAGCGGCAATTTACAATTTGGTTTGAATGCAACCATAGCACTTGCTCTTTTTATAAATCCTGAGTCCATTTGTTTGTTACTTATGTAAAGCGCTCTTGAAAACTGACGAATAATGGTAAAGTTGGGATTAATATAATATTTGTAAAAAGGT
>NC_051413.1:14407221-14407303 GCF_015228065.2 Penaeus monodon
GCGGTTTTTTTTTCGAAATATATAGTAATGTGAGAAGGAGCAGATGCCAGAGAGGGAGCGAGTTTCCTGCATGAGCCTCGCC
>NC_051413.1:14407365-14407927 GCF_015228065.2 Penaeus monodon
TCTCGCCATCGACGCAGCACCTTCTTCTTCGGCGGCGACGGCGCAGATACAGCCGGCGGCGTGGAGGACGCAGAGGGTCCGGGGGAAGGAGGGCGGGGTATGTGCGCGTCTACGTGGTCAGTGACGGATCATCAGGTGGAGGGAGGAGGAGGGAACGGTGGATCATCGGGTGGAGGAGGAGGAGGAGGGTACGGTGGATCTTCAGGTGGAGGAGTAGGAGTAGGAGGGTATGGTGGATCCGCAGGTGGAGGAGGGGAGTAGGGTACGGTGGATCTTCGGGTGGAGGAGGAGGAGGAAGGGGTGGAGGATACAGTGGATCTTCAGGTGGAGGAGGGAGTGGAGGATACGAAGGATCGACTGGTGGAGGAGGAAGTTATGGTAAATAGGTTTCCATGAACACACAAAAATATAATCATAATCATAATGAAAATAATCAAGAATCTGAAGCCCTGCTACGAACGACTTCCATGTATTTCCTTGTTGCCACTGTCAAAAACTATTATTCTGCATTAACCATGCTTTACAAATTGAAAGACTGTAGATCTCAGAAATGTTTTATTTT
>NC_051413.1:14407965-14408328 GCF_015228065.2 Penaeus monodon
ACGTATACCTGATATTTCAAAAAATCAAAAGATGAAACAAACTCTTTTGCATTGCTATAATTGCTACCTACAGAGAGCAAAAAGTTAAATGCCTCTATATAGTGAGTCGTTTATCAGCTGTTTATAACCTCTCAATCTTATATTTCATTGCGAAAATATATATAATCTGTATAATAAAAAGAAACAATGAAAACAAAGTGTCAGTACGTACACAAACACATATATTCTAGATGCATGCGTGTTTACATACAACCCTACGCTATTCGCACTGGCTATTCTAGGACGTATTGATGACTAAAAAATTATGACAAAAGTATGTCGAAACTAGTAAAAAGTAATCTACTCAATTTCTTTAAATATTGA
>NC_051413.1:14409524-14410113 GCF_015228065.2 Penaeus monodon
TTTAAAATTTAAAAACATTAATATTGACGCAAGCTAGTTACGTAACTAAGAATAACAAAACTTCTTACACAGAACATCGGCTGAGTATGTCAGATCCAAAATTTTCTTGTCATTTTATATATTCTGTCGTGAATGAATGTGAGTGAAGGGCGAGGGACCAGTGTATAAGCCGACCGCTGCCGTTTTTCAAGTTTTCAGTATACTTCAGTGGCTGTTAATCGGTTTGCAAAATAAATTCGCGTCTGTACAAATAGCACCAGATTGTTTTCGATCGCCCAAACGATCGCTAAACTTACTCGTTCAATGACAGCGTAACGAGTCTCCCGATCTTTAAGTTTTCTACTTGAGGACGCCATCGACACTTTGCAACAAAACGACCCCGAGGCAGTGTCATTCGCGTCGGTGCGAAGATAGAAATCTTATTGTAGTTGGGCAAAGTCAGAATAGGAGAATTCATCAAGAGATCTTTTAACTCATTAATTGTGTCGACGAGGCTAGGGGTCAGATTCAACTAATTAGGACTAAAATTCATTAGCATAGTATTCAGAGGATACGCGTGATCTGCCAGGTTCGGAATAAACTTACGGTA
>NC_051413.1:14411938-14412131 GCF_015228065.2 Penaeus monodon
GCGCCTGCTCCTGGCCAAAAAAAGTTATCAAAGTTTTTTTCTGCAGTCTTTCAATTAGAGAAATGACCCGCCAGTGGGAAATCGTGAGCAATAGACAGAATTATGGGAATTAATCTACTTGCCACAACCAATTGTTTCTCATCGACATCATGTTCGTGTTTGCTCTTTTATGCAAATTTGTTAAATCAACCTA
>NC_051413.1:14412588-14412818 GCF_015228065.2 Penaeus monodon
CCTTACTAAAATTAATGAGAAACCTGAATAAAAAAAATACATTTACTGGCTTACTATACAAAGATCCTTCGCACGTAATACCGTGATCGTAATTTACGTAAGCCTCAAATGCAGCATTTACTTTCTGAAGAATGGTGATAAATCACATCCTTAAGGGAAACATTCGTGCCTTTCTTGTAAGC
The DNA here is from genome assembly GCF_015228065.2 of Penaeus monodon. Lineage (NCBI taxonomy): Eukaryota > Metazoa > Arthropoda > Malacostraca > Decapoda > Penaeidae > Penaeus > Penaeus monodon. The sequence goes on from NC_051413.1 coordinate 14,412,771, forward strand.
AGCTTCGTCTTTAACAGGCGTTTTACGACTTTTGACAGCTCTATATAT
>NC_051413.1:14414186-14414296 GCF_015228065.2 Penaeus monodon
CTGGGGCAGTCTGTATGATCCTCTTATAGATTACTAAGGGCTTGTATGTTTGTATGTACTTACATTTTTCTTCTTTTATGATCACTGAATGTAATGTGGAACCCAGAAGA
>NC_051413.1:14414399-14414526 GCF_015228065.2 Penaeus monodon
TACCTACGGGCATCGTTGCGAGTGTTCATTTGTTAGGTATTTCTATTTTGCCTCGCTGTATGTAGGGAGATCAGTCAGTTAAGTCTGTGGTGTACCCCTGTAGTAGTTTTGAGATAGGAACGTTTAT
>NC_051413.1:14414605-14414872 GCF_015228065.2 Penaeus monodon
TAGACTAGCCGTTGTTGAGCGATAGTATGTGCGCCAGTTTTCTTTAAATTGTTTCGCTTGCATCAAGTCAGTTTGGAGCAGAATTTAATTCGAAGTGTTTGCTTAGATTTTTTATTTACAATCGATATTCTACATTGTTTTTAGAATCATTGATTTTCGTAATTTTGATAGCGTTATAACTCGTTCATCTCTTGTTTATCGAATTCATATTCGTTTAATTGATTCTTTATATTTGTAAACATGTCACTGAACTTGGTAGAGCTAGTT
>NC_051413.1:14415503-14415741 GCF_015228065.2 Penaeus monodon
TTGACCTTAATATAAGACTGTCAAAAGTCTTTAAACGCCTTTTTAAAGACGAAGCTGCTTACAAGAAAGGCACGAATGTTTCCCTTAAGGATGGATTTATCACCATTTCAAAAAGTAAATGCTGCATTTGGGGCTTACGTAAATTACGATCAGGGTTTATACGTGCGAAGGATCTTTGTATAGTAAGCCAGTAAATGTATTTTTTTTATTCAGGTTTCTCATTAATTTTTTAGTAAGG
>NC_051413.1:14416191-14416385 GCF_015228065.2 Penaeus monodon
TAGGTTGATTTAACAAATTTGCATAAAAGAGCAAACACGAAAAATGATGTCGATGAGAAAAAAATTTGGGTTTTGGCAAGTAGTAATTCCCATAATTTTGTCTATTGCTCACGATTTCCCACTGGCGGGTCATTTCTCTAATTGAAAGACTGCAGAAAAAAACTTTGATAAATTTTTTGGCCAGGAGCAGGGGC
>NC_051413.1:14418208-14418785 GCF_015228065.2 Penaeus monodon
TACCGTAAGTTTATTCCGAACCTGGCAGATCACGCGTATCCTCTGAATACTATGCTAATGAATTTTAGTCCTAATTAGTTGAATCTGACCCCTAGCCTCGTCGACACAATTAATGAGTTAAAAGATCTCTTGATGAATTCTCCTATTCTGACTTTGCCCAACTACAATAAGATTTCTATCTTCGCACCGACGCGAATGACACTGCCTCGGGGTCGTTTTGTTGCAAAGTGTCGATGGCGTCCTCAAGTAGAAAACTTAAAGATCGGGAGACTCGTTACGCTGTCATTGAACGAGTAAGTTTAGCGATCGTTTGGGCGATCGAAAACAATCTGGTGCTATTTGTACAGACGCGAATTTATTTTGCAAACCGATTAACAGCCATGAAGTATACTGAAAACTTGAAAAACGGCAGCGGTCGGCTTATACACTGGTCCCTCGCCCTTCACTCACATTCATTCACGACAGAATATATAAAATGACAAGAAAATTTTGGATCTGACATACTCAGCCGATGTTCTGTGTAAGAAGTTTTGTTATTCTTAGTTACGAAAACTAGCTTGCGTCAATATAAGTTTTA
>NC_051413.1:14419966-14420330 GCF_015228065.2 Penaeus monodon
TCAATATTTAAAAAAAGGAGTAGATTACTTTTTACTAGTTTCGACATACTTTTGTCATAATTTTTTAGTCATCAATACGTCCTAGAATAGCCAGTGCGAATAGCGTAGGCTTGGTATGTAAACACGCATGCATCCTAGAATATATGGGTTTGTGTACGTACTGACACTTTGTTTTCATTGTTTCTTTTTATTATACAGATTATATATATTTTCGCAATGAAAAATATAAGATTGAGAGGTTAAAAACAGCTGATAACGACTCACTATATAGAGGCATTTAAACTTTTGCTCTCTGTAGGTAGCAATTATAGCAATGCAAAGAGTTTTGTTTATCTTTTGATTTTTTGAAATATCAGGTATACGT
>NC_051413.1:14420378-14421162 GCF_015228065.2 Penaeus monodon
CATTTCTGAGATCTACAGTCTTTCAATTTGTAAAGCATGGTTAATGCAGAATAATAGTTTTGACAGTGGGCAACAAGGAAATACATGGAAGTCGTTTCGTAGCAGGGCTTTAGATTCTTGATTATTTTCATTATGATTAGATTATATTTTTTGTGTGTTCATGGAAACCTATTTACCATAACTTCCTCCTCCACCAGATGATCCACTGTATCCTCCTCCACCGCCAGAAGAACCACTGTGTCCACTCCTACTGCCCCTGTATCCTCCACTCCCTCCTCCTCTACTGTCGATCCTTCGTATCCTCCACTCCCTCTCCACCTGAAGACCACTGTATCCTCCACCCCTTCCTCCTCCTCCTCCACCCGAAGATCCACCGTATCCCCCACCGCCTCCTCCCCCACCACCTAACGATCCACCGTAACCCCCCTCTCCCCCACCGGGCGATCCACCGTACCCTCCCCTCCTCCACTGACGATCCACCGTACCCTCCTCCCCTCCACCCCCTAACGATCCCACCGTACCCTACTCCCCCTCCTCCACCTGCGGATCCACCATACCCTCCTATCCTACTCCTCCACCTGAAGATCCACCGTACCCTCCTCTCCTCCTCACCCGATGATTCCACGTTCCTCCTCCTCCTCCTCACCTGATGATCCCTCATGACCAAAGTAGGGGCGCGCACATTTCCCCGCCCTCCTTCCCCCGGACCCTCTGCGTCCTCCACGCCCCCGGCTGTATCTGGGGCCGTCCGCCGCCGAAGAAGAAGGGTGCTGCGTCGATGGCG
>NC_051413.1:14421224-14421304 GCF_015228065.2 Penaeus monodon
CGGCGAGGCTCATGCAGGAAACTCGCTCCCTCTCGGCATTGCTCCTTCTCACATTACATATATTTCGAAAAAAAAACCGC
>NC_051413.1:14422054-14422549 GCF_015228065.2 Penaeus monodon
ACCTTTTTACAAATATTATATTAATTTCCCCAAATTTACCATTATTCGTCAGTTTTCAGAGCGCTTTACATAAGTAAACAAACAAATGACTCAGGATTTATAAAAGAGCAAAATGCTATGGTTGCATTTAAACCAAATTGTAAATTGCCGCTACTCAGTGCGTTAAATATCTAAGGAATATTTTTTCATTTGTATTGGCTGATATAGAAAATGGTGTTATTTTTCTTATTCCAGTTGCCTTTCATTCGCTCGAGGTTGTACTCACCATAGTGTTTGGCTTGCCGTAACGACAGTTCTGTAATGCTCCTCAGCAACTTATTTATATAAACGGGCTCATCCGAACCAACCTTGCTGAGTCATGTCTACATCCTCAGCGAGAGAAACCCTAAACCGAGCAAATTATATTTTGCAACTTTGCAAGAAGACCCTATGACGAAACTACATTAGTAAAAAATCAGTTAACCTAAAAGAAGTCACTTCCACAAGTGTGAAACC
>NC_051413.1:14424798-14425035 GCF_015228065.2 Penaeus monodon
ACCCTAAACCGAGCAAATTATATCTAAGGAATTATTTTATCATTAGTATTGGCTGATATAGAACCTTGCTGAGTCATGTCAACATCCTCAGCGAGAGAAACCCTAAACGAGCAAATTGTATTTTGCAACTTTTGCAAAAAGGGACCAGATGACGAAACTACATTAGTAAGAATCAATTACCTAAAAGAAATCACTTCCACAAAAGTGTTGAAACCACTTTGATCACAACTAAAATTC
>NC_051413.1:14426717-14426782 GCF_015228065.2 Penaeus monodon
TTTCAAATTTTATCAACCAACAAAAACAAACACGACGTGTATATGTATAAAAAATGCACTCAGAG
>NC_051413.1:14434349-14434440 GCF_015228065.2 Penaeus monodon
TTTTTTGGGGCGGCGCGTGGGTGGGTGGTGTTGGGTTTTTTTATGTGCGTAGTGTGTAAAACTTTTTTTACACATTTTACTATTCATATTT
>NC_051413.1:14436197-14436891 GCF_015228065.2 Penaeus monodon
TGATGAATCACACTATGTCACATTATGTGCCAGTAGACTCTGCTAACCCCCCCCCCCTCTCTCTCTCTTTCTTCTTATTTTCTTCACCTACTCATTCTCTCCTTCTAAACAATGGTTAAGTAGTCATGGTTTTTTTATTTAATGGAAATCGGGCCCTTGCAGGGAATAGAGACCTTCCTCTTACTATTCAATGTGAATAGACTTATGGGATAATAAGCAGATTAATAAAATTGTATACATATTTATTAACTGTTCAATACGAGTCATTCACAGTAAAGTTACCTTCTCAAGGCCTTTAAAAATAAGTCGAATAGTTATCTCCGGCAAAGCAAGTATAAAGGTTGCCACAAATCTCATGTTCGTTTGTTATTTATACACTGAAAAGGTATATTTTCTCATTGGCTTACAAAGCAGTAAATTTCATAATTGGCTTGCGTGCTTTTTTGCATTCTGTATGTGTTCTTGTACTGACGATTACGTATGAAAACAAAAAATATTGTCTTAGTTCGGTCATTATTCCATTCCGTGTTTTTTTCTTATTTTCCTTGCTCACTGGGTTCTTTTCTTTAAACCTTTCTCTTTATCATGGACTTTAGATTACTTTTAAAGAATAAGGAACCATTTAAACTGTTCAATTTGTAATCCCGAGACCCCTTTGTAACTACTACCTCTTTATGGCGCTATAAGAGCTCGT
>NC_051413.1:14437298-14437537 GCF_015228065.2 Penaeus monodon
GTTGCCCGTCGCGTACACGACCCGGGGCCTCCTCTTCCTCTGGCGGCCGCCGCCCCGTCGACGGAAGAAGAAGGGCGACGCCTCGACGAGGGCGGCTGAGAGAGCCAAGAAGACCAGGAAGAGCATCGGTCTCTAAAGTGGGAGAGTTTGTTGGGATTCCTTCGGTTAGAAACACCCCAACTGATTATTCATATTTCATGTTTTTTATCCTTCCAAATATCAAAACAATGCATTTAGTA
>NC_051413.1:14437585-14438207 GCF_015228065.2 Penaeus monodon
ACATGAGCATCAATACTTCGTACATATCTCCGTTGTGTCTATATTTTTTGCGAACCATAGGTTTTAGCATTAAGAACCTTAAAACATCATTCTTAAAGAACCGGTTCTTGTTTCAGGTAATGATGACTACGATTTCATATAGCTGTACGAATTCAACACTTCTTATATGCACATTCACGTGATGTGCATATAAGAAGATAAATAACACAATTACATCCATAACTATACATTTATACCTAATATTTTGAAATAACTTCACTCATGATTTTAGTGATCCTCACAGAAACCATTTATATTACGCAAAACGTTTTAGCAGTCGGCATATAAACTTACCATTGCGTGGTGATCCTCTGACCAAGAGAAAGCGACTGCAGCGCATCTTCGAGCGAAGGCCTTATAACTGCTCCCGAGGCAACGCTTGCGAAATGATTTGTTTTTACGGCTTCACAAATTAACATGAGCTTTAAAATACCACTTTGTTACGGCAATGGAATTAAGTGTTGCATATTTTTTTTTGCAAGTCCTCAGTTACATACATGAAGCTAATTCTACATATAGTAATAGTATATATGTAATAAGAAGTAATAAAAAAAAAAAAAGTTTTGTGTGTATTAATTACAGT
>NC_051413.1:14438408-14438520 GCF_015228065.2 Penaeus monodon
GGGTATATGAAGGGGATAGGGAGGGTCATTAAAAACAGAACGGGGGCCACCCTCGCTCCCCCAATTTCCCCGTACTTTTTTACACTCCCCGCAGCTGGGACGCTCCGCTTGT
>NC_051413.1:14441932-14442543 GCF_015228065.2 Penaeus monodon
CACACAAAACTTTTTTTTTTTTTATTACTTCTTATTACATATATACTATTACTATATGTAGAATTAGCTTCATGTATGTAACTGAGGACTTGCAAAAAAAAATATGCAACACTTAATTCCATTGCCGTAACAAAGTGGTATTTCTAAAGCTCATGTTAATTTGTGAAGCCGTAAAAACAAATCATTTCGCAAGCGTTGCCTCGGGAGCAGTATATAAGGCCTTCGCTCGAAGATGCGCTGCAGTCGCTTTCTCTTGGTCAGAGGATCACCACGCAATGGTAAGTTTATATGCCGACTGCTAAAACGTTTTGCGTAATATAAATGGTTTCTGTGAGGATCACTAAAATCATGAGTGAAGTTATTTCCAAAATATTAGGTATAAATGTATAGTTATGGATGTAATTGTGTTATTTATCTTCTTATATGCACATCACGTGAATGTGCATATAAGAAGTGTTGAATTCGTACAGCTATATGAAATCGTAGTCATCATTACCTGAAACAAGAACCGGTTCTTTAAGAATGATGTTTTAAGGTTCTTAATGCTAAAACCTATGGTTCGCAAAAAATATAGACACAACGGAGATATGTACGAAGTATTGATGCTCATG
>NC_051413.1:14442594-14442832 GCF_015228065.2 Penaeus monodon
ACTAAATGCATTGTTTTGATATTTGGAAGGATAAAAAACATGAAATATGAATAATCAGTTGGGGTGTTTCTAACCGAAGGAATCCCAACAAACTCTCCCACTTTAGAGACCGATGCTCTTCCTGGTCTTCTTGGCTCTCTCAGCCGCCCTCGTCGAGGCGTCGCCCTTCTTCTTCCGTCGACGGGGCGGCGGCCGCCAGAGGAAGAGGAGGCCCCTGGTCGTGTACGCGACGGGCAAC
>NC_051413.1:14443266-14443857 GCF_015228065.2 Penaeus monodon
CTCTTATAGCGCCATAAAGAGGTAGTAGTTACAAAGGGGTCTCGGGATTACAAATTGAACAGTTTAAATGGTTCCTTATTCTTTAAAAAGTAATCTAAAGTCCATGATAAAGAGAAAGGTTTAAAGAAAAGAACCCAGTGAGCAAGGAAAATAAGAAAAAACACGGAATGGAATAATGACCGAACTAAGACAATATTTTTTGTTTTCATACGTAATCGGTCAGTACAAGAACACATACAGAATGCAAAAAAGCACGCAAGCCAATTATGAAATTTACTGCTTTGTAAGCCAATGAGAAAATATACCTTTTCAGTGTATAAATAACAAACGAACATGAGATTTGTGGCAACCTTTATACTTGCTTTGCCGGAGATAACTATTCGACTTATTTTTAAAGGCCTTGAGAAGGTAACTTTACTGTGAATGACTCGTATTGAACAGTTAATAAATATGTATACAATTTTATTAATCTGCTTATTATCCCATAAGTCTATTCACATTGAATAGTAAGAGGAAGGTCTCTATTCCCTGCAAGGGCCCGATTTCCATTAAATAAAAAAACCATGACTACTTTAACCATTGTTTTAGAAG
>NC_051413.1:14443906-14444213 GCF_015228065.2 Penaeus monodon
GGGGGGGGGGGTTAGCAGAGTCTACTGGCACAATAATGTGACAATAAGTGTGATTTATCATTTCTTTGGATAAGAACCCCCGGGATATTTTGGCCCACTGTTGGGTATAGTTAGACATACAATTTCTATTTACATGTAAAAAAAAGAAGATTCTAATGTACTCCTACAAAAATACAAAATACATTTTAATAAATCAAGACGAATATTTCTGTTTTCATTTGAAAGCATATTTTGTGCTGCCTTTAGTTAAAGCATTTGATGACATGAGAGAGCTAAATATATTTAGTGTACTGCCTTGAAATTCTAC
>NC_051413.1:14444253-14444504 GCF_015228065.2 Penaeus monodon
CTGCAAGAACATTTTTAGGATATGCATATTTTTGGTATCTATCAAAATATATTGCATTACCTTTTCAAAATATCCTTTTTTTAATGACTAATCTGTATCATTACGAAATACAATGTACTTGCTAATTGCACTTACACTTTACTGCAGGCACTCCAAACAAACCGTCTCTTAGTGCTCTAGTGCTACACTATCTATTACATATTCGATTTCAAATTCTTCACCTTCCTCTTTAGTGATACTGGGTATACTGG
>NC_051413.1:14444857-14445095 GCF_015228065.2 Penaeus monodon
AAAGTAGGTCCTGATAGGAAGATATGTTGGACAGGGAAGTCAGCCGTGGGCGAAGCGGTGTGTGGTAGTGGGGGAAGCCTTTTATGGCGCCCTCACTCCTTTGACTGAAGGCGCCGTAAAAGGCTTTTCCGTTGAGTAGCAGTTTACGGTTCACAACCATTTCCTTGTCATTGTTCTCTACATCTGAGAACACCTGGCCAATCTCTTCATGCAGCAAAATGGTCTTCAGTAATCCACA
>NC_051413.1:14448928-14449231 GCF_015228065.2 Penaeus monodon
GAACATTCTTTTCTGAAGTTATCCTACCTATCTTCTTATCAAAGTTGATTATGGAAGAATGTCAAAGTGATACTGCATATTCACAGATGAATCCTAAGTACGGAATAGGTCACTCTGAGATACAAGGAATGCTTATTGTTTAGATATCATGCAAAACTTTTACCTCACTTTTTTTTATCCTTGTTTTATGTTACTGAACACTTTAGTGATAATTCCTGTCGTATTTAACTCGTGACTCAAAAGGCGGGAGTTAAATATCCATTATTGAATATAAGCTTTATTTCCCTCCATTCTTTAGTGTTC
>NC_051413.1:14451016-14451137 GCF_015228065.2 Penaeus monodon
TCCTTAAGTGAAGTTCGGTAGGGAAGGTATATTAAGACGGAGATACGTTTCATCCATTTCTTGTGTAATGCCAGGAAAATAAATTTCCTTAATTAAGGTGGTGTGGCAGATGAATTCAATA
>NC_051413.1:14451196-14451492 GCF_015228065.2 Penaeus monodon
ATTTTAAATGATAAGATCAACTGGATAGTGGACAGTGGAACTTCCTTTGAAGTTTCTTATGATCTAATAATCGATTATCAAACTATTGATTATATTGCTCAGAATAGGTATTAGTGGTATGGGCCAAAGGTCATCGAGAAAAACCTTGATTTATTTTGGGAATCGGGATTGTGCTGCCTAGCTTTCATAGGACAGGTATTATGCCCTCTGGGATGAAGTTATCGAAGATGTTGCAGAGAAGGATGGTGAACTCTGGAACCATAAGATTTAATTTTTTATATCCACCTCAAATACCG
>NC_051413.1:14452110-14452186 GCF_015228065.2 Penaeus monodon
CGTAATCAGAACATAAAATATGACGCATAAACTTATATCTTTATTAAAATTTGAACTAAGTCTTTGAGCAAATTGG
>NC_051413.1:14452714-14452790 GCF_015228065.2 Penaeus monodon
CATAAAGAGTATGATTTCGTTTTTTTTTTTTTCTAGATGGATCCTCTTTCTTCAAACTACTCAAGTTCCGGGCGAA
>NC_051413.1:14453941-14454421 GCF_015228065.2 Penaeus monodon
CCAGTAACTGCCATTTTTCTTGTCACCAGTTATTGATAAGGGGAAGTAGTTGTCAAGTTTATTCCAGTTGGATTTAAACAAAGTATTGACATAGAACATTTGAATCTGGGATGTTCAGAACCTCGGCCTAACCATGTGTTATCCGTGATAGGAACTCGTGTATTTCAGAAACAAGGAAGCAACACATGAGTGCTATTCCCACTGATTGAATGGGTGCTTAATATTTCTTTGGTATTCAAGCAACGACAGATGATCACTATTGCTTAGGGGGGGAAGTTGTTGGACTTTCATAAAATGTTCTATTATGATTTTATCCAAGGTGTTTCCTCCACAAGTTGAGGTCACACCCTGCTTAACATTTAATGCAAATGTGTTGATTATCGGGAAAATTGTAGTATGATGTACTCTGTTTGAGAGAAAAAAAACGTTTTATATTATGTGGTATCAGAGCGTTTTTTGGGTATGTTCCCAAGGTAGGAA
>NC_051413.1:14456693-14456832 GCF_015228065.2 Penaeus monodon
GTATAGACAGGGATGCCACAAACATTTTTATTAACTTCATGTTTCAGAGTTTTTCCCTCCAGTGATCTAAAGAAAAAGGACGGTTATATTAATATGCAAAATACTACATAAAATATTACCAAAAACTTATCAAATTTTC
>NC_051413.1:14457060-14457605 GCF_015228065.2 Penaeus monodon
TGCTTCCAACAGATTTGACCTTCTATCATCAGAATGCTTGTATATAAAAAAGATGCAACCAGAGCTTAACAATGTTCTATCAGCCATACAACTACACACAGATAAACCACCTAACAATACATAGACCCTTCTAAGGTATACCTCTCTATTTTATGTCTCGTTTAAGTTTCATTTTACTTTTATATTGTTATATTCGGTTGTATATAATTACTAATGCTAATATAGATCTCTGGAAATGGAGGAAAAAGTCTGAAATGTGAATTTAATAAACATAATTGTGGCATCCCTGATACATGTATTTATAGTTTATTATGAACTTATTTTACAATAAAAATTATGTGTATATATTTAGTGTGTTTATGAAGTTTTAACTCGTTTAGTCTTATTCCTGTCTGTGTAGTTTAAAAGTAATTTGATAAATGTTTTAGAAGTACATTTCATGAATTACTTTGCACAGAAATATAACTGTCGTTTTTCCTTTACATCAGTGAAAATGAAGCAAAAGACCTGGAAACGCATGAAGCTAATAAAGTAGCAGCCCTGAC
>NC_051413.1:14457905-14458141 GCF_015228065.2 Penaeus monodon
CATGGCTTGGCTTCGCGAACGAAGATTATGAAAGGGGCTGTCCACGTCGACTGCAGGCGCGCTGGTGGCTGACAAGACCGATGCGGGACAGGCATGTCCGGCCGCAGCGACTGCTGTCCAAAGTCTGGTTTGGTACAGCTGCTGAGGCTTCCCGGCCCTTCTTCATGCGGCGTTTCTCCTTCAGGTTAGACCTACGGGAGTCCTCGAAGGAGGAGACGGCCTGGTGAACGGTGTGG
>NC_051413.1:14461342-14461841 GCF_015228065.2 Penaeus monodon
ATTGACAGCTTTAACATCTCACTTGGATGGTGTTCTTCTGATGATTTTGCACATACATGGAAAGAATGAACAAACAAACTTGTTCATTGAAATCATAAGCAATACTTTTACTTTGGACAGCTGGTTGCTCGCACTTTTACCTCAAGGAAGTGGAACAGTTTTTTGTTGTTGTTCTTAGCAGATATCGTTCATGGAAGCGTAGGTGGGATGGCCGCATGAAGTCATAAGGGAATTACAGTATAATTTCATGAAATAATAAATACCAAAAAACATGCCATGAATCTGGAATCTGCCATCAATCATAATGACGAATAATACACAATTCATTTAATGATACAAGTAAATGTAGGAATTTCTGTCTACAACTTACACATATTCTGCCCATATCCTGTGAATCAAATTTGAAATAATCAGACGCGTAGTTTACGAGTGATTTACTGAACCACAATATGTGATTTGTTTTAGTTGTATATTTTCAACAGGCAAGGGTTTCATCACG
>NC_051413.1:14462326-14462663 GCF_015228065.2 Penaeus monodon
TCAAAGGAAGACAAAATCATAGAAAAAAGGTAAAAGTAAGCAACTGCTCTCGTATTAAAGTACAGCTAGTGATTGTCAAGATTCTTCAAGTTCATTCACTGATATACATTCATTCATCATATTTTATTATAATACTCACTAATGCACTTAGGTTATACATTACATTCTTATGTCTTTTATTTAATTATTTTCGACATTGATCATCGATGATTAGGTGTACTTTCCTTATTTATATTGCAATCCTTTCTTATATAAAATCATTCAGTGCAGTCATAACTTATTGTCAAAAAAAAGATAACAAAGTGAAAAATTACTTATGCATACATAAACTCATTGT
>NC_051413.1:14467711-14468337 GCF_015228065.2 Penaeus monodon
ACTGTAATTAATACACACAAAACTTTTTTTTTTTTTATTACTTCTTATTACATATATACTATTACTATATGTAGAATTAGCTTCATGTATGTAACTGAGGACTTGCAAAAAAAAATATGCAACACTTAATTCCATTGCCGTAACAAAGTGGTATTTCTAAAGCTCATGTTAATTTGTGAAGCCGTAAAAACAAATCATTTCGCAAGCGTTGCCTCGGGAGCAGTATATAAGGCCTTCGCTCGAAGATGCGCTGCAGTCGCTTTCTCTTGGTCAGAGGATCACCCCCGCAATGGTAAGTTTATATGCCGACTGCTAAAACGTTTTTCGTAATATAAATGGTTTTCTGTGAGGATCACTAAATCATGAGTGAAGTTATTTCCCCAAAAAATTAGGTATAAATGTATAGTTATGGATGTAATTGTGTTATTTATCTTCTTATATGCACATCACGTGAATGTGCATATAAGAAGTGTTGAATTCGTACAGCTATATGAAATCGTAGTCATCATTACCTGAAACAAGAACCGGTTCTTTAAGAATGATGTTTTAAGGTTCTTATGCTAAAACCTATGGTTCGCAAAAAATATAGACACAACGGAGATATGTACGAAGTATTGATGCTCATG
>NC_051413.1:14468389-14469653 GCF_015228065.2 Penaeus monodon
ACTAAATGCATTGTTTGATATTTGGAAGGATAAAAAAACATGAAATATGAATAAATCAGTTGGGTGTTTCTAACCGAAGGAATCCCAACAAACTCTCCCACTTTAGAGACCGATGCTCTTCCTGGTCCTTCTTGGCCTCTCAGCCGCCCTCGTCGAGGCGTCGCCCTTCTTCTTCTTCCGTCGACGGGGCGGCGGCCCCAGAGGAAGAGGAGGCCCCTGGTCGTTGTCGCGACGGGCAACGGAGGCGGAGGCTACGGTGGAGGAGGACACGGGGAGACTGGAGAAGGAAATGGAGGGCACGGTGGTAGTGGAGGAGAAGGTTATGGTGGCGGAGGAGGAGGGGGAGTGCACGGTGGGTGGAGAGGAGAAGGTTACGGTGGAGGAGGAGGAATGGTGGAGGGTCAAAAGGAAACGAAGGAGGAAATTATGGTGAAGGAGGAGGAGGAGGAAGGAGGGAGGCGCCCAAAGTGGAGGAGGAGGAGGTTTTTGGTTCCGGTGAAGGAAAGGTGGAGGAGGAGAGGTGGGCATGGTGGAGGGTCAGGAGGAGGAGGACACAGTGGAGGGGGAGGAGGAGGACACAGTGGAGGTGGAGGAGGAGGACACAGTGGGGGGTGGAGGAGGACAAAGGCGGTGGAGGTGGAGGACATGGTGGTGGAGGAGGGGTGGAGAGACGAGCCTTATAGGCATAAAGAGGTAAATAGTTACAAAGGGGTCTCGGGATTACAAATTTTAACAGTTTAAATGGTTCCTTATTCTTTAAAAAGTAATCTAAAGGGCCATGAAAAGAGAAAGGTTTAAAGAAAAGAACCCAGTGAGCAAGGAAAATAGAAAAACACGGAATGGAATAATGACCGAACTAAGACAATATTTTTTGTTTTCATACGTAATCGGTCAGTACAAGAACACATACAAAAGCCAAAAAAGCACGCAGCCAATTATGAAATTACTGCTTTGTAAGCCAATGAGAATAATATACCTTTTCAGTGTATAAATAACAAACGAACATGAGATTTTTGGCAACCTTTATACTTGCTTTTGCCGGAGAAAAACTATTCGACTTATTTTTAAAGGCCTTGAGAAGGTAACTTTACTGTGAATGACTCGTATTGAACAGTTAATAAATATGTATACAATTTTATTAATCTGCTTATTATCCATAAGTCTATTCACATTGAATAGTAAAGGAAGGTCCTCTATTCCCTGCAAGGGCCCGATTTCCATTAAATAAAAAAAACCCTGACTACTTTAACCATTGTTTTAGAAG
>NC_051413.1:14469701-14470008 GCF_015228065.2 Penaeus monodon
GGGGGGGGGGGGTTAGCAGAGTCTACTGGCACAATAATTGACAATAAGTGTGATTTATCATTTCTTTGGATAAGAACCCCCCGGGGTATTTTGGCCCACTGTTTGGGTATAGTTTAGACATACAATTTCTATTACATGTAAAAAAAAGAAGATTCTAATGTACTCCTACCAAAATACAAAATACATTTTAATAAATCAAGACGAATATTTCTGTTTTCATTTGAAAGCATATTTTTGCGCTTTAGTTAAAGCATTTGAGACATGAGAGAGCTAAATATATTTTTGTGTACTTGCCTTGAAATTCTAC